>NW_026623557.1:421829-440391 GCF_030028575.1 Malurus melanocephalus
CGGCCGTTGCCTGGGAACGGCGGTCGCAGAAGCGAAGAGACGCGGGGATCGCTGTGTCGGTGAGCGGGGGGGGTCCCCGGGAGGGTCTCCAGGGGGGTCCCTCGGGACAGCAGAAGGCACCGAAGCCTGGAGGGGGCTCGGGAACGGCTCCRTGTGAGCCCGGTGAGAGCCGTGCGACCACAGCAATTCCTAGGCGGCCGCTCCCGAGCTTCCGTMCCGCCCGCCGGGGCCCGGGGAGGGKTTTCCCAGGGCCTCTTTCCCTTTCCGTGAAAGTTTTCTGTGCACAAGGTTTGTGTRTTGACTCAAATCCAGACCCATGAAGCCGGAGACGAACCAGCTGCCGCCCAGGAACAGCTCTGTGCTTATGACAAAACCCCATCCAAAGGGAAATTTCCATGCCCGGCGCGGTGAGCGGGCAGACGAGGGAGGGAGCCTGCACTCGGCTGGAATAACCGGAGCTGGTTATTACTATAACTGGGCTCGCTTGTGTTCAGTATAGGAGTGTTACTGGAGCTGAGAAGGGGCTCTGGRACTCAGTTTTCAGCTTCACAGGTGCCCTTTCCTCCTGCTGTGCCCAATTTTAGGTCGTACTGCAGCCGAGTCTGGGAGTGTGTGGGGAAGTATTTCAGAGCATCTGCACACCTCAGCTCCCTGGGAGGAGGGCGAAGGTGGATGGATAGTCCATGAGAAGTTACAGGGGAGTGACCCACTGAGGGAAGAGCAGGACTAAGCAGACAGCCCGAGGAGATGTCTCAGGACGAACAGACGGCTGAGGAGACGGATGTGCAGCYTGAGGAGGTGAGGACTGTGCCATGGGCCGTTCTGCTTGAGACAGGGTCTGGGGCGGATCCTGATGGAAACAGAGCCCCTGGGATCTGAGACATGCTGGAGTTCATTCCCACTCACTGCAGTTTGTCTAGACCAGACCAGGAGCCAGCATTTACCAAAATCTCTCTCCTTTTTCAAGGATGTCCTTGATGCTGCCAATGAGGAGGAAGAAGAAATACAAGAGGAGTCACCGCGGTGTCCCCCRTCATCTCCTTTAGGTATGGGGGTCCCAGACACCCTGGGAGCTGGGTCACCCTGGGGGAAGGCACTGCTGGGACATCAGTCTGGAGGGTGCTGGACCCCCTGCACTGAGTGCAAGGGAGCCATTTCCCTCCCTCTCTCAGGCTACAGGGAGCAGCACACACAGCGTAACTCCAGCTTGGTGTGGGGGGCCACGCCGGGGATGCTGTTCCAGAAGAAAAGGGAGAACAGCCTTCACCCCCTTGTGAGTACCAGCGGGCACAGTGCCACCAGGATGGTCCACAATGCACCCAGTGCTCTCTTCCACCACCCCAMAGACCTCGTGTGGCATTTTTTTGTCCCAGCTGCTGAGAGCCAGGAACTGCCTGTTCCCTGCAGAACCTGTCTTGGGTGTTTGGCTACAACAGCAGCCTGGCCGTGCACAGCCTGATGGACGGGGAGGACGAGGTGCTCCTGTATGCCTCCTCCCACACTGTGGTCATCCACGATATCCTGGGGAACAAGCAGTACCACTTGCAGGTCTGCACATAGCCAAACATCTCTCTCTTTCTTCCCTTTTCCTGAACCCCCTCCCTCCCTCCATCTGTTTTGCTGGTGCCATGTGCTCAGAGGGCACCTGTAACCAGGAGCAGCCCATACAAAAGGTATGGATGAAACAGCCTCTAAGGCACTTTGCTGCTTCCTTCCCCCAGGGCCACACCAATGTCATCTCTTGCCTGTGTGTGAGTGAAGACAAACGCTGGGTTGCRACTGCTGACAAAGGCCCAGATGCTCTGATTATTGTGTGGGACTCCTACTCTGGGTAAGCACCCAGAAACCTCCTCTTTGGAAACCCCCTGTGTGCAGTAAATCACTCAGGAGTGACTCCTGCTTCAGCTCAGAGTGAAGTGGGAGAACACAGGGACAGATTAAGAAGCAGCAAAGGAACCAAAACCAAACTGAGGCCTTCATTGTATCACCCACACCCATCTCAGGGACACTGAGATGGGGCTGAGCTCCCCCACATTAAATATATCACATCTCCATGCTGTAGGATCTTCTAAGATCCTGGGGAGCTGTTTCACAGCACCACTCACTTGGGAGAAAGGGATGGAGGGGACATTGAGGACCATCCTGCAGCAGCAATGGTGTTTGCAGCCTCCCTCCCTCCCTCTCTCCATCCCTCCTTCCACACAGTCCAGGGTGGGTGGGTTGTGCCACAGATTTTGCCAAGTGACTGCCTTGAACCCCCTGTGCTGCCAGGAGCACCCAYGAGATCTCTGCTCTGTAGGGTACCCGTGCACACCATCTTCGAGAGCCATCCAGAGGACGGAGTCTGTGCCATTGCCATTTCCCAGGACTCAAARTATTTGGTGACCATTAGTGCTGGTACAGAGCAGGTAAAGAGAATATTTCCTCTTTCAGAGCTTTGCAGGACAGAGAGCTGGAAGTTTTTTGCAGTGCAGCACAGAAGAGGTGGGAATTCAGATGGGGAGAGCAGAGAAAGGGGGAGCAGATTTGCAGAGTGATGGTTGGTTTTTGCTGAGCCATAAGAAGACAGACCTGGATTTCATTAAAGGGAATGCTGCAGATTTGAGAWAATGGATCTTAATTTGGGATAAAAGCTTCTGACTTCATCACTTTCATCAAAGTAATTTCTAGCRTTATTTCCTGAAATTAAGTGTTCTGCTGCCAGGCTGTGCTGGGTTTTACTCTGCTCCAGTCTTKTAGGCCCCACCATCCCCTGCAGTGGGTGGGGAATGGGATTCACCCAGCTCCCCCAACCTCCCAAAAAGCCACAAGTGTTTCTTGGATTTTTTTTTCCTTCTCTTCCAGAAAGTTTGTGTTTGGAGGTGGACTAGGCCCACAGAGAAACCCATATGCTTCACAGAGCTGAGGCCTGAGTTTGGGCATCAGGTGAGCAATGATAGCTGAGAGGGCCAGAGGGGCTGGAATGGACTGGGCTGGACTGGGCAGCTCCATCCTGCTCCCCCCTGTGCCCCCAAACCCCCATCCAACACGGGGCTGCTGGTAGATGCCAGCTTGGGATGGGAGGCAGGATCCTCCCGTCCCTGGAGCACCCTGATGCAGCAGAGCACCCCAGAGGGTTATCCCTGTTCCTCTGATGCCTGACAGACCTGGGGTGTCCTCTTTTTTTCAGTCCAGTGCAGCTGGTGAGGTGGTTTGGGATAAATCCAGTACGGAAGAATAAGCTGAAAGCATTTCTCGGCTTGGTGCTAATGGGATTCTCACCTTTGAATTTCAGGATTATGTCCTTTTTAAYCCTCAGAATCCCCACGAGTTTGTCAGCAACAGCAAAAAGCAGGTGCTGTTTTATGTGTGGGTAAGTAGGGACGTGGGAAGTTGCATTTCTGGTGCCGGAAAGGAGGTGCCATGGGGGGCTCTGAGGTTGGGTGTCTGTCCACAACTGGGGTCACACTTTGAAGATCTGTCCCTGCCCTTGCCCCCATCACCCTTCCCTGCTTCCCACCCTTGTCAGATCCCAAAGTGGTCGGGGCAGAGTTTCACTCTCCCTTCTACTCCTGCTTTCCCATGGACCCTGTGTAATTCAGCAGCTTTTGAAAGAGAAGCAGGAGGAAGGAGCTGGTTTTGTGCCCTCTGGAAGATCTTGGAGCCTTTTTGCCCCAGGAGTCCTGCTTTGGTCACCACAGTGTGGGGCCAGAACCCAGATGGAGGGGAGGGGACACACTGGCACTGCAGAACTCCGTTCCAAAATTCTTGTCCTGGATGTTTTCTCTGCTTTCCCCAGGATGAATCTGGTTTGCAGTACGGAGCACCATTCCTGAGCAACCAGGTGAGCACAGGGGGGACACAGCATGTCACCCTCTTGGCTTTCCTCCTGGCAGCAGCACTGTCCCTCCCCATACCCTTGAGCACAATGGCCACGTCCCCAGCCTGTCCCCCTCAGACAGGTCAGGACCTGRGCTCAAGCAGGGCTCTCTCCCCAAGATGCCCCATTGCTTCTTCTCCTGGGGCTCTTGTTGTTTGGGGGCAGGGAGGGAATGTCATGAGACCAAGCAGAAACCTCTCTGCTTGAGGAGGGCAGAGCCAGCTCTGGGATGAAAACACAGCCTGGCTGCTGTCTCCACAGACCTTCAAGTGCCTGGTGGGACAGTACAGCCAGTCRGTTTTCCATTTTAACAACACCCAAGCTCTGACGGCCACCTCGGCCGGGAAGCTGGTGGTGTGGGACATGGACGATCCCCGCACTCTCCCCGAGGAGCTGCCAGCCAAACCCCATGGAATCATACCCGCCAAAGTGGTGTCAATGCAGAAGGAGGGTCTTACCGTGCTCCAGACATTGGAGAGGTAAYGGGGCAGCCCTTTCAGTAGCTGTGGGTCCAGTCCTGGGGCATGTCATCTGTAGGAGAAACAGAGATAATGTTGGAGTTTTAAATCAGTTGGCAGCACGAAAGGACTAGGAAAAGTCCTTGCTGCTGGTTTATGAGTAATTTTCCAGCAATGGATTTGGCTGGGAGCGGAAATAAGGTTGAAAAGCCGTGGCAATGCGATGCCAGCTCTGCTGGGGTGGTTCAGTGGCTCAGCCTCCTGGCCGCTGCCGGCAGAGGGAGCAGACAGCCACCAAACGCCGCGACAGCCTTGGGGACRCGGCRGGGACACGGCAGGGTCACAGCAGAGCCGCTGGYTTCTGCTCAGCCCTGACTTTCTCCTGCACATCTGTGCAGGGCTCTGCTCATGTGTTTGTGCAGACAAATGGGGAGGAGATTTGCTTCTGCCCAAGGATGCTCTCCAAGAAATATTTGGGAGTTAATAACATCTCCTTCCTTGTAGCTGTGTAGTTACAGGTGATGTGACAGGGAAGGTTAAATTCTATGACGGGCAGCTGCGGATCCTCGCCATCTACAGCTACGACAAAGTGGGTCCCATCCAATCCATCTCCTTCTCCACAACCCTTCGTGATCATCCCAATACCTTCCTAGCCAGCAGCCAGCCCTTCATCACCAGGTGAGTGTCTCTTTACAAACCCAGTTCTTCTCYTGTGTTTGTCTTGCAGCTGAGAGATGGGGAGATCACCCATGACAGCCTTGGAGGTGGTGAGAGCTGCTCCATGAGCTTCTGCCTGGCCTGGAGCAGGTTTCAACCCTGTGCCCTGGCTTCTGGGCAGGACAGGGGAGGGAGTGTGGGTGGGCTCCAGCACATCCCAAATTCTGAGCTCGAGGTGATGCCTTGGCACAGACACGGTGTTAGTGCAGGCACAGCGATAATCAGCTTCTCTGTCACGTACCTGGCACACCAGGCAGTGCTAAAGCCGAGCCTCCAGCTCTCACTGGGCCTCTTAATCCCTCCCTTAAACCCCTCCCAGGGATGGCTATATCCAGTTGGATTTTCTCGTGGCTTGGGAAGCTAATCGGGGCCGTGGCATCAGTGCAGGGTTGTACCACTGACTGGTCCCCAGCCCCTCTCTGTCCCTCTGTGTGATGTAGCCATGCCTGAAGATTTATAGGGAGTCTGCAGGCCAGGCGAGGCTGCTGTGTGGTTCCATCCAGCCTGCAAGCCATATGTCTATCACTCTTGTGCAAGCTTTCCTAGCAAAGTCTGTTCGTAGCCACACGCGTTTTCCAAAGAGCCATGTGGGACAGATTCCTCTCCAGCCTGGAGCAGTGCCCTGGGGGATGGTTTGGTTTCCCTGTTGGTCTCTGTTGTCTCGTCCCCCTTCCTTGGTTGCTGCTGCAGCTCCTGCTACTTGCAGCTGCTCTGAAAGAAAAGGCAGAAAAACAAAGGGGGAAGCCTGAGATCCCRGAGGCTGACAGGATTAGGAATGGCTGAAGGGCCCAGCTAAGGCATGCAAGAGGTGCAGAGCCCATCAGTGCCTGGGCCAGATGTGCATAAACTGAATGTTCCATCASTGATGGCTGTGATGGAACAGCTGGCAAAGAGTTTGTGCTTCCCCACTCGTGTAGCCACGTCTGTCAGTGCAGCTCCCAGACTCAGCCTGGGGAAGGCTCCARSGAGACCTTACAGCACCTTCCAGTGCCTCAAGGGCTCCAAAACAGCTGGAAAGGGACTTTGGACGAGGGTGTGGATGAGGGACAGAACAAGGGAATGGCTTAAAATTGACAAAGAGCAGCATTAGATGGGATATAAGAAGAAATTCCTCATGGTGAGGGTGGTGATAACCTGGCATAAGTTGCCCAGAAAAGCTGTGGATGCCCCATCCCTGGAACTGATCAAGGYCAGGTTGGACATGGCTTGGAGTAACCTGGTCTAGTAGAAGGTGCTGAAACAAGATGATCTTTAAGGTCCCTTCCTTAAAGAGGACCCAAACCAGTCTGGGATTTCTGTGTGATCCTCTATTCCCCTTTTATTGGGTCCAGACTCTCACTCCTCAGGCAGACTGAAACGATACATGTTTGTGCTGCATTGTGAATAATTATCCAGCTGTCTGCTTCACACATCACCAATCACACGGTGAGACCTCTCACTGCACTGGTCAGTGTGGCCGAGTGAGCAGATGGGAACCGAAACTGCCCTCTGCTCTTGGCCGTGGCAGTGTGGTCAGCATAGAGCCACTGACAAAGGTGGTGTGGAGACACACGAAAAGACCATTCAGGGTGTCTTCAATTGCTCGTTTGTCCATCTCACGCACCAGTGACTTGCAAATGGCAGCAGCTCCCCAGATGTCATTCATTTTCTGGCTTGTCCAGCCGAGTAGAAAATGGAACTGGCTCCAGTGCCTTCCCGTGGCCATTTACCAGGTCATGAATACAAAGTGCCACTTGCCTCCCAGGTCAAGGAGTGTTTGCATATTGCATATCACAAAATATAGGTGATTGTCCAACTATATTGCCAAAAAGAGACTGATGTGTCATGTAGCTCGGAGGGACATGAGCCAGTTTGTCTGATTCATCGAATTTTGTTTCTCTCACATTAAACAGGAACTTTATCCTTTCAACCTCTGATGCAACCATGTTCCACGTTGCAACAGACAGCACAAACTTTGAAAGACTCTTGGAAGAGCCGAAGAAAGCAGTGAATGCCATTGCCTGTCACCCACAGGAGCCATTTGTGGCTGTCGGGAGTCACTGTGGGCTACTGAAGGTGTGGGACTACAAGGAGACCAAGTACCTCGTTAGCAGGATATTCCTTGAGATCGGCATCCAGTGCTTATGCTATGATCCTGAAGGTATCCCAGCCCTGTGACTGCACTGGCCAGCACTGGCCTCCCTGGGATGAGCAATGGTGTCACGAGAGGTTTCTGGTCTGCTTTCCAGGTTATTTTCTGGCCGCTGGATTTACTGATGGAAGCGTTCACATCCTTGATGCAATTTCCCTTCAGTCCATCTGTGAGGAATTCCAGTTCTCGCAAGGTCCCGTGACTCACATTAGCTTCTCTCACGATTCCAAGTACCTCGCAACTGCTGTAAGCTTGTTTTTTCCGCTCGGTGATTTACACACGCTGCTCGTGGTGCAGCTTTTGGAGGGACTTGGGAGGCACAGAGTGAGTAGGGCAGAGGGCTGTCCCTCCCCTGGGGCTCGGTGACTCTGAAATGCAGAGYGAGCAGGGCAAAGGGCTGTTCCTCCCCTAGGGCTTCCTGACTCCGAAATGCTTTTCCCGTCTTGGAGAATTATTCTGTAAAAACGTCACCAGTCACAGCGGCTCCACAGACCAGCTGCTGGCAGAGTCCCGTCGCTAACTTTAGTGACAAGTCATAGCTCTGCATCCATCTGTAGAAGGGTTTGGAGCAGGGATTTCCTCCTGGCTGGTGCTCTGTGAGGGGGCTGCTCCCTCAATCCCACACTCRATATAGAAGTGGTGAGGCAGTGTTGAAGTAGTTTGGCTCAGAGGTTGTAGCGACTGGTGATGATCTGTAAAAGGAAAAAGATTTCCCTTTCCTGCACGTGTGCCAGGGCASAGCAGTGGGAAGCTTCTTCCTTGTGATTTCTGAGGAATCACAGAACTTGATTTACTGCCCTTTTTCCACATGAACATGGCAGAGAATGGCTCAGATACTCCAGCCAGGTTGTGGATTTCTGCAGTGCTGCTCTTGAGAGCAGCAGCCCAAATCCGTCAGGCCCAGTGTTTTATCCTAGCTGTGACTCTAAACATCCTGGTGGGACTCCAGAACAGCATTGAGGGGGCACACAAGTAACCCACTGCCAAGCAGGGGATGTGTGTGGGCATTGTAGTTCATTGACCTTTGTGCTTTTGTTCCAGGATGAGAAATACACAGTGACTGTTTACAGGAAAGTCCTGCAGAATGGGAGCAAATGCTGGGAACACCTGGCAGGACTGGAATCCCACTACAAACCCATCCGGAACATCCTCTTTGGGGTCCATTCAGACAGCAATGAACCCAGGCTCCTGAGCCTCGGGGAGGACCGGCAGCTGGTGGGTTGATGCAAAAGTTTAAAGGACAGTGAGGATTTGTGGTTAAAGGAATGGGACTGGACAAGCTCCATTGCTGGGGGTTGTTTCTCAGCCTGGTTTTGGGGCTGAGGCTCTCCTATTGTGGCTTCTCCAGGAGATGCAAATCCAGTGAATCCACAAGGTCCAGGATACTACTGGCAGACTGCAGGGGAGTTGCTCTGTTTCCTTGTCTTCCCTCCAGGTTGAATATGACCTGAAGAGCAGCATCAAGGACCACTTGGTGGTCACACATAGGGACAGGCTGGAGCAGGATGCAGTGCCCCTGTGCTTGGCCTGGTACCCAAAGCTCAGCACCGAGTCCTTTTTCCTCACTGCTAACAACTACTACAAAATGAAGCTCTACAACACAACGACCAAAATGTGCAGGTAGAGGATTGATCCAGGCCTGCCATTGCCTGGGAGCATCCCTCTGACTCTGTGTTCTCCCTGGTCTAATGACCACCATACTCTCTCCCACGARCATGTGACTGTCCATCAGTGATTCAGATCTTGGGATGATTCTGGAGCCCTCAGGTCACTTCATTCTTATGTCCACTCTGCTGTTCACTAATGTGTCATTAGTAAGATTGTGGCTGTGAGTGGGTCTTGGTC
This sequence comes from Malurus melanocephalus, assembly GCF_030028575.1. NCBI lineage: Eukaryota > Metazoa > Chordata > Aves > Passeriformes > Maluridae > Malurus > Malurus melanocephalus. The sequence goes on from NW_026623557.1 coordinate 430,840, forward strand.
TGCTCAGCACATTGGACTTGAGATGTAGCAGTCAAACATCACATAAAGAGACCAGAGTTCACATGAGCAAAACATAATAATCCTTGAGGGGTGAATTCATTTCTGAGCCCCAGTGTAGTCCCTTCTAGCTAGTCCTGTCCTGTCCTCTGCACACCTCCCATATCTATCCATTCTTCCACACAACAGCTGTTCAGAGGGAAAAAAGGTTTTGRGTGGCTTAGGGTGGATAAATACGTTGTTTGCCTTTAGAAAGACCGTTTTGGGACCAACCTATGGCTCCCCCTTGGAGAAGATACAAGTCCTTCCTAGGACCAGCTCTGCGGACCCCAAGCAACACTACCTGGTATACATTACAAAGGACAAGGTATGGAGCCCCACCTGCCCAGCTGGACAAGAGCTGGTGATCCCTTGGSGATTTCCTGGGAGATGAAACCGTGTGTAGGCTGGTCCTGCCTGAGAGCTGAGTGAGCTCCTGGGGAGGGGCTGTGGCACTGCCCCAGTGGGACCCCCAGCCCTCCCAGGTTCCCTCTTCCYTTACAGGTGGGCTTGCAGATGCTGCCTGTCGATGGCAACCCCCACAAGTCCTCAGCCTTCATTTGCCACCCKGATGGTGCCTCTGACTTTGCCATCTCCCATGACGGGCGTTACATCTTTACAGCTGGGGGGAGCGACCGTACTTTTATGAAATGGAAGATCAACCTAATGTGAGTTATGGCAGGAAAGGGAAAGGAATCTTGTTCCTGCTTTCCACAGCTGCTTGGTCAACACATTGGGCCCCAAGCAGATCAGTGGGGTGGCAACTGAAACAGGAGGGACACATTTGTGGGGGGTTTTGTTCCCCTCTCTATGTAGGAGGGATTAAGCCAGCAAACCTCACTGGGGTGGCCATAGTGCCTACAAAATACTCCAGTCTGGGAAACGGTGCCCAAATGGTAAGAAGTTGGGCAGAGGATTTTGTGGTGCTTGAGGGCCTGGCCAGTGTGACAGGAGATTATTGGGGTTAGGCAGGGACCAGWGGAGCAGCACTGGCTGTGGGAATAGCACATGGGGCTGATACAAAAGTGTGCTCCCCAAATGGGATAGGAATTTGCTGGGGAATCCCCACAGCATTTGAAGGCTGGATTTAGGACAAGCCACCTTAATCCTATAAAGCTTTGCTTACATGAATAAATGGACTGCAATAAATGGGGTGGCTGGAAGAGCAGAGGCTGYTTTAAGGAAGGAGGATCTCCAGGCTCTGGCTCAGAGCATCAGCGAAGAACCCTGCCAGGTTTGTTACACCGTTCTCTGCAGGTTTCCCTCTTCCAGCTCCCTTGGGTATTGGTGCCAGATATGCTCTCAAGTGGCAGGAGGGTAACACAGCAAAAGCAGGACAGGACAAAAGCAGACGTGCACAGAGCACACCTCCTGGTTTCTAGGAAATAACTCCATAGGAGCTGGCTTTTAGCCCTCGCTCCTATGTTTGCCTTTTGGTGTGCACCTATGAAACACCCCTGCCCCTCACGTTCCTAGGACCAAGGCTTTGTGGTTAACACGTGTGSTGGTCCTGCAAGGAACACTTTTTGCAGGCACCATTTGCTCTGAGGAAAGCCCAAGGGGTGCCAAGCAAGCTCACCTTCATGTGCCAGAACAAAGGAAACCTGGGTGGAAAAGCAACGGGTTTATTTATTTTCTTTTCCACTTTGTGTGGCTTAAACAGTCGGGGGTCAGGATAAGCGACATTTTAAGGAAGGCAATAGAATATAAATGATCCTTCTTTATAATGGTTGGCCAGAGTCCAGGCAACATTGAATTTCTATGTAATTTGTTTTTGGAGTGAAGTTCTTGATGAGCTAATTATCATTTTATTGCTGCTTCTGGCATCTTGTGCATCTCCACTGTGTTTAATACCCAAATAACTTAATTATGAAAAAAGCATGAAGCTTGCAAAAAAACCCCAGTGGAAGCAGCACTACAGAGGTGTGTGTGAAAGCTGCAGCCTCGCTGCCAGGCATGGGGTATTATGTGGCAGTGCTATGCCATGATTGCACTTCCAGGCTTGGTTTCTTTTTACATCTGCACAAGCCAAAGGGATTCTTTTGGCTCCAACTGCCTATGAAATTGAAACAAAGAGGTGGCTACTCAGGCGCTTTCAGTTTAATGCAAACTGCACCTGCGACTCMGTCACCCGCCACGGTGGAGGAAGTCGGGTAATGGATTGCGCTGAGTTATTGGGGAAAAATGTGTTAGGTCAAGGAACAGGGAGCTTAGGTTTGTGTGGTTTACTGCAAACACCAAGCCCCAGCCTTYTCTGCATGTTCAAAATGCTGATCTAGCTAATTCATCTCCCTCAATGTCTCTATAAGGAAGCAGAAAAGCCAAATGCCAGACACCAAGTTCAAGTCCATGRAAAAGCTCCTGGCTCCCAGCCCTGTACTCATTCCACTAAACAAGAGAACCATTCAGTAATAATTAATTCCCACACTGTGCTATTGTATGTAAAACCTGGGTATGAAATATGCTGTAGAAGTGCAGCTGATGATAAAATAGCACAGGGTTCAAGGCAGTGCTTTTCTTCCCTGAATTCTGAGGCCCAGCGATTTTATTTATTGAAAGTGTCTGTGAAAAATGACTAGAAAAGGAGCTGTGAAAGCTCTCCTCACATGAACCCTTCCGGTGCCTTCTTTTCTCTCCAATTCTGCCAGTGCCTTGGATGCTGCTGCTTTCCTGGGTGGGGAGGACTTGATCCCATTCTACAGCCTCCTGGATGGTGGCAGAGAAGGCGAATTCTTCAGGGTAATTATGCTCCCCGTGAACACTGTCTGGCCACATCTGGTTGGAGTTTAATTTATACAGGCCTGACATTTCTTTATGTTTTGTCCAGCTCGCCTGTAACAGCAATCTCATTGATATGCCTGTTAGCAAACTCTAAAAGAAGTCTTATCTTCCACGCCTGTTGGTAACTGAAATTTGCAGTGTTTGTTTGAATCCCTGGCAGGAACTGGAGAACTATTTTTACTATGTACAGCTGTGCCGCCAAGGTATCGATACAATGGAGAACAGACAGGTGTCAACACATATTCCCTTGGAGGAAATTCCTTCTGTGATGAGAGCAATAGGATTTTATCCATCCGAGGAAGAGGTTGGTCAGCTGTTTTGATTGTTGTTATTAAAAGAAGAAAGAGCAAGAATGATTGCACTTCCCAAGTGTTCCAAGGGCCAGTTGTTGTGCTGGATGGCTCTGGGGTGTATTTGCTGTTTCAACATTTGTTTCAACATATTTTATCTGGTCTGCATCAATATAGCAGTGGTCAGAATCTGGCAGCAAATTCCTCGAAAAGTTTCCTTGCTAGAAAGTTGGGCAACTGCAGGGGAARGCTGAGCAAATCTGGAGTCTGACGGCTCAGAGATGTTCGACAAGGCAACCTCAGGGTCAAAATTTCACAGCAGAGAGAACTGATTTCATAGGGGTGCTGCTTCTTGCCCTCTGTGTGGCTTTCTCCAAGGCAGTTTGTACTGTATACAAACGTCATTTGTAATGTGTAACCTGGCATGACTGAATCCGAAGCAAAGGGATTTGAATAACGGCCTCTGTGCACCAGCTCCAGCCCATCACAGCAGGAGGGCTTCTCCCAAGGGGGGGCCGTGCATCACTGCGCTCCCCCGGTCTTTCTGCGGGGGAGGTTGTGCTCGTCTCTGCCATGACACAGGAACCCACAGGCTGCTGAGGCAGTGCTGAGAATCTGTGCCACCCCATCTGCCCAGGATGCTCTGCCAGATGGGAGACAGAGACTCTGGCTCCCTTTTGCCGGAGCCACCACCAAACTGCCTCGCTTTGGGGCCCCCACAATAACTGCTTAGCCCTGGCATCAAGTAGAGGTGTTATCTCTTCATGCTGTGTTAGAGTTTTCCTTGGGTTATTACATTTTTGCCTCTTGGGGACACAGAGAACATATTCCCTTGAGAAATGTTTCTGGAAGAATAACTGATAATGCCCCACACTTTCCCAAGTTAAAATATAAACAGCATTTCMGGCACGGAAACAGAGTTGCTGAGCTGTTGTGAAAACAGCCAACCTACAATCAGTAGGATTGTAATAAATCCAGAGAGAAGGTTCATCTCTCTCTAGAGTGTTYTAATAAAAGAAGAGCAGGAGGGAGAAAAGGCAACTTGGGCTGACTAGCAAAGCTTTTGGGAATTGGTGTTTTTCTCCTGTAGTTCAGTGGGGTTGATATAAAACCTAATCCCAGATCAGCCAGAGCCAAGTGAAAATGACTGTTCTTGCTTGGTGTGACATTTGTTACAGGAGAAATATAAGGCTGAGATTTCCCTCTTCCCCGGGCTTAATTCAGTGGAAAAACTTGTGACACAAGGACAAAGGCCCAAGGCTGAATGCAAAGTCCTCCCCAGGGAGATCTTGCATCAGCTTCCCTTCCTGGGGAGCAGCAGGCTTGGTACGTGTTGGCACAGGGAATTCTCCCAGCATCTCTCTGCTGCCCGTGTATCTCTGAAGGGGTTGTGAGTACAATGACAGTATGGAGCAGATGCTGCCTTTTGGACACACATCTGCACAGCTGCCAACTGGGCTGACTCACAGCACCAGACTTCATGAAAACCACTGGTATCCAGCACAGCCAGTGCTTGCCTGCTGTCCCAGAGGAGAGTGAGAGATCCAGCAGTGCAGGCTATCAGCCTCACTGAACACATTTTGGATTTTAGGCTGGTGCAGCAGCAGAACCACCCCATACAGGGGTCAGAGCAGGAGAAGRTAAGATTTCTTATGCCAGCCAGGGYGTGCAGCCTGGTTCTRTGTCAGGACCCTCACGTGKGTGCTTCCAGAGCAAGGATGGTKTGTTTACTGGTTTGTGGTTTGCCTGCCCACTGTCCCAGMGTGRAGACACAGCTGTGCCGAAGGTGCCGGTAACAGCTGCAGGGTCACCGAGKGCCTGTCACAAGAGAGGAAATCCCAAATGACTGTGTAACCCACAACTTTACTTATTATTGTCATGTCAGCAGGTGTGTAACTTGGCCATGCCCAYCCTCAGCTGCTGAGTGCAGTTTTCCACTGGGATGTACTCATGGCATCCCTGGTACGAACACATACATAGTTAGGGGACGCTGGCATTCATGGGATCAGAAACTGGCCCAGTGATCTTCAAAATAAAACATGTAACAATATGCCTTGTCTTGWTCTTTAGATTGAAGAAATGATAAATGAAGTAAAATTCAGCAAGTATGAAGATACTGGAGAAGAAGAAACAAAAATCAATTTAGGGGATTTTATCAAACTTTACCTAAATCATCGACCTGCACTTGGCTTGTCAATGAAAACCATACAAGAAGCATTTCAGGTTCTTGGATATGATAACAAGAAGGGAGACAAAGTTATTGATATAGGAGACTTCCTGTCACTGCTTCAGTGCAGAGGTGAGTTATTTTGTTTCTAATATCAGTTTTATGCTTGCTAGTTCTGCCTGCAATTTCAGAACTTTTTCACTGCAGCAAAAAATTATTCTGGAATGATAGTCTGGTAACCAGGGCAGGCGTGAGGAGCCACCTGCATCAAGATTTTAAATTGAATAATCATGTCTTGTCCCAGCTGTGCTTCTTTTACTGCTCTGGAAATCTCTGATGGCCTGAGGTATCTTGGCTATTAAATGATAAGTATGGATCTTGGCAAAATGTATGCTTTTCCCAGTGTGCCCTTATCTGAATTGCTGTTCTCTCTTCCAGTCACACAGGCTCTGGAAAAGTAGTATAAAACTGATAAAAGGGAGACAAGAAAGGAGGAATGAAATTGGTCAGTCCAGGGCTGAATCYGTATAAAGGACTGAAAAAATGGGATGGTTTAGTTAGGCTGAATCAGGGAGAACACCGTAAACGTGTGTATTAATATGCTCGTGGCCAGTGCTATAAAGTGTTAATAACAAACTTCTGCTGTCTTACTTGTGGTGTAAAAGTGTATGAGCATTAAAACAGGTAAAGGAAAATGCTGGTTTACTCAGTACATCACCTGGCAAGGCTCCTTSCCACAAAGATCCTTGGAAACCAAGGATTCAACCAGCGTGAGAAAGGTTAGCTATTTATACGGATGGTGTGAACATCCATAAATAGGTACGTCAGACAGAAGAGTTTCATAACAGATCTATAACCTCATGCTCCAGGGCATGAGCCAACCACTAACTGGGAACAAGTGCTATGTCCATGTTAGTTCAAGAYACTAAATCAAGACTTTTCTCCACCTTCCTCTTTCTCCTCTGTGTGAAAATGGCTACATGAACTGTGGTCTGTGCAGGGAATTCTCCAGTGGGAATAGAAGCTCAAGCMCCTGCAACTGCAATGTAGCTTGAAGAGCTGGCCACATCAGAATTTCTCCCTTTTGACATTTTTCCCCAAAATGCTATAGGGAAGAGCAATTTTCCTTAGGACCAACATTTTCCTGTGTTGGGATCATGTGTTTCAATTGGCAGTGTGAGTGTCCCTGTSTCAGAGAAGCCAGATCTTCTTTTGAACTGTCCTGTTTAATTCATGCACTGTTTTAATTTGAGTTGYTTTTGAATTTTTGTGCTCTTGACCCCATAACCCACGGGCTGGTGTTGCTCTGTTGTGTACAGGAGAGCGGATGACAGAGGATGAGCTGGCCCAGTGTCTGACCACCCTGCTGGGCAGGACACCCGAGGAAGAAGGATCTGAACCGGACACCTGCGAYCCCACAGGTACAGGATTAGCATTCCACACAGCACAGAAGTAGGACTGTTTCAATTCTCGAATGGAATAATTGAAATTTCTAACCCATTTACCCTGTTAGGCCAAGAGCTGTCAAAACTGCTCAGATGGGATTGCAAAAATAGTCACAGAGCTACAGACTGTCCTTCATCCACGCAGCAATTGCATGGGTGTATCTAAAAATAAATGGACAATGAACTATAACTGGGACCTGACAAGATTACACTGCTGTTCATCTGCAGGCTGGAACTGAAATTAGAAACACACAGGGAAATCCCAGTGCTGGTTTTACCCAGGCCGCAGTGCCCATTCTAACAGAGCTGTTGGTAACGACCACATTTGTCTGCAATTTATGTCCCAGTCCACACCAGTCTGGAACAGCAAATTATAGCATTGATTTAAGTCAAGCGGCTGTATTTAATTGACCATTGTAATTGGAACTGCATTTTTGTACAATTCATGTCCCAGTCCCCACCAGTTTGGAACAGCATCTGTTTAGGGTCACTGGCAATGAGCTGCACACAGCAAAGGTGCTGCTCCCAAAGGGAACTGCCTGGTGCTGCAGAGCAACTTTGAAATCCCTGGATCCCTCAGGATCCTAAATCATATCAAATCGGCCCAGTGTAAAAGCTGTCCCATGACTCCTCTGAGGCAGGGACCTGCTGCAAGGTGAGACACAYAGATTTGACAGGATTAATCCCTGATGTAAACACATAAAGTATCAAGCTGGTAAACCATCACTTTGTCATGATCCCTTTGTACATCTTTAAAAACCTTCTACTCATTTATTGCTGCTTATAAATTTTACTGGAAAGCCATTTTTACATTGCTTCTSTGTGTTTTGTGGTGTTGTTACTGCTCTCCAGGTGCAGCAGTTTTGACTGAAGAAGAAATTCCAGAAAAAATCACAGCAGAGAAATTTGTTGCAGACATTCTTGGCTTACCTACTGCCAAACCAAAAAAAAGGAACAGAAGGAAAGAGAAGAATCTTTGATCTACAAAGGCTTGGAATCATAGCTACCACAAGATTTTCTGTTTGTTCCTACTTTCCAGGATCCTCTCCCCTCAAATATCTGCAAAATTTATGGCTTGTGTTTATTACAAAGTAAAGCTTACATAGCTGTTATTTCAGTCAGACTCTAGAATAAAGCCCCAGTTTGGCACATGCCACAAACCTGTAATTTCACACCTAAGTAGGGAAACACTTTCTGGAAAGAATGAGCAGGTGGCCACACCATCCTTGGCTGGARCCTTCCTAGAAGTCATTTCAGGTGGGTTTATGCCAGATGCAGTCTATTTTCATTATGCTAAGACAGTATTAATTTGTGAAACCTGACAGCAAAAGAGCAATGTAAGAACATTGCATTGATTAAATACATTGATAAATGCTTTGACAGGTTAGAATGGATTTGTAATTATAAATCCAATGGACCTCGGTAAAGAAGGAAATGCTGTGGTATACATTGAAACCACGTTTCTCTTTTGGCCTTTAAAATGACTTTTTCTTTCTGAAGGTAGTAATTCCAATTAGCAGTGTAATACCAATGGGACGGCATCGCACTGTGTGTGTATAAACAGCATAATGAGACTGATACAAGTTGCTGTAGAAAGATCAGTGAAGTGCTGTTGAACAGCTTCCTTCTTTACATCATCCTCGGCATCAATTTGAATAATAATGTAGGCCCTTAAGAAGCWTTCCTTTCAGAAGCAATGTTTTTTAAACAGAGATCGCTGTTGTGTACTCAGAGCATCTGTGATTGTACAATTAGCACGAGCAGCAAGGTGTGCATTAGGGAGAAGTTAATGAAGCAGTCCAGCAGTACCACACCAGARCTCGCAGGTCTGTGACAAATTTCCTGCAGAGCATCACCTCCCATGTAATTCATTTACCTTTATGTTCATGTACTTCCATGGATATGTCCGAGATGAGTCTCCACTGCTCAAAAGCAGCCCAATTCCATGGATATTACTGGAATTATTTAGAGCAGCTGAGAAACTTTATAACCACTGGGAAAAAGWATCAAAATCTGCTAATTATGGATTTATGCTTCCTGTTAACCACGGGACTACATCGTCCATCCCCTGTTCAAGGTCCATCACTGGAACTGGTGCAAGGGTGGGATGGGTGTCTGTCCCTGCCCTGCACAAAARTAGGTATCATCTCYATGTAAAGTGCTTTGAGGTTTATAAAAGCCCTGAATTTTAGGACTGAATTTTGCTTTGTGGTAGAACGTAATCATGCTCTTGCTAGTGCTAGACTGCATTGGTTTATCACAGAATCACGAGAATCGATTTGGTTGGAAAAGAKCTCTCAGACCATTGAGTCCAACCCYTGACCAGTMACCACCTTGTCARCTAAACCATGGACCAAGTGCCACATCCAGGTTTTCCCTAAACACCTCCAGGCTYRGTGRTTCTACCACCTCCCTGGGCAGCTTTAAATCAACCGAGTTGAGGCGAGCTGAAATCGGTAAAACTTTTTCACTGTGGGGYAACTTACGGCCTKAGCACGGTGGAGGTGGGAAAAGAACACTGACTTGAGGACTTGTGCTCGCTCCAGGCAACACRGTTGAGGAAAACCAGCGATGGGAAATCTGCAAGCCACGCGTGAGGGGCCGGCGGCCGCCTTCAGACTCTCCTCGTTGCGGGCTCCTTCCCGCCCTGTTCCTCCTCCGCAGGTCCCCGCCGGGGGCGGCTCGCTGCGTCCCCTCAGCCCCGACAGCCACCCGGGGGTCCGACACCCCGCGATTCCCCTCACGACCCCACCGCTCTTCCCGCCACCCGCCGTCCCCTCACGGCGGCCGCCCCTCCCCTCCCCGCGAGCCCCGCGCGTGCGCGGAGCGCGGG
>NW_026623557.1:440876-539822 GCF_030028575.1 Malurus melanocephalus
AGCAGCCATTTCGCTCCGGCGAGTCACATGAAGGCGGCGGCGGCGGCGTGTGAGGGCGAGAGGCGGCTCCATTGTGCGGCCGAGCCCCCTCCTCGCCGCCCCCCRCCGCTCCCCGCGGACCCCGGCCCGCCACCCCTCGCCGCGGCTCCGGGACCGGGCTCCTCGGGCTTGGGCGGGCGGCGGGGTCAGGCCGAGCGCCTCCCGCCGTCGGCCCCTACAAAGGGCCCGAGGARCGGGCCCGGGGTGGCTCCGCCGTCCGCTCTTCTGGGTGGAAATAGTGCTCGGAGAAGTGTTCTGGAAAAAAAAAGGAAACACGTTAAAAATACCCCTGTGGAGCTCCCGAGAGTTTTGGGTTTCTTTGTCGCTGCCTGTTTATGTATTTATTTTACCTCTCAAGTTCCCGGGGTTTGCGCGTAAAAGCGCAGAGCAAACCCGAGCGCGATCGTCTCCCACAGACGCTCCGGGAGAGAGCGCGAAACTGCCCCGGAACATCTCTTAAATCGTAAAATTTAAGCTTATATCCCGTRTGAAGTAAGTCCCTTTCGTTAGGCCTTCAACGCGTTTTGGCATTTTCCCGCTTTTGTCTTCTTTTTTCTGCTTTTGTTAGAAAGACCCACACGAGGTGTTTAAACAATACAGTAAAGCGGCCGCCGCCGTGCTCTGCGTTGTCGGTCCGGGGATTGGGGATGGGATAAAAGAGCGGTGCCGGTGTGACTCAGGAGTGAATCTTTCTTCCAGCAAGTTGGCTGACTGTTCAGCAGTCTCTGTGCATGTATTTTAAAATACTTTCTTTTAAACATTTGGGATCCACGGGGAAATCCTTTGGGTTATTGTTATTGTGCATCACTCGGCTGGTTTGAACCTTGTGAAATCAAGGGGACACTTCCATTGCCCTTCTCAGCTAACGCTTTCTTTTCGTTAAAAGAAGAGCAAAATACAGAATTGAACACGTTTGTTATTAGGGTGAAACAGATTGTTAAGTTTCAAATGGCCTTGAGCACATGAATGGGCCCGTTGGCGTGAGCCGGACAAAGAACCAGGACGTGTGTCCAGTAACGCCGGGCACGGGATGGGGATTTCAAAGAATCCAKCCATTGTGTGGGGAGCCGGAGCAGCCCCAGCACCACGGCTCGGGTGGTTTCAGGAACTCTCTTCTACTCGGGTGTTGTTTTTAAGTGCAGTTTGCTGATTGCTGGGCCGGCTTTGAAGGGTCAGAACAATGTGCAGTGGTGTGACAGGACTTTTGTTCCAAGAGAAGCGTGGTTGGATGTGTGGGACTGTTCTGTCTGTAGGTATTTCATTCATGAGTGCAGCACGCTTCCTTTGAATCCTGCTTTGTGGAATTCAGAGAGGAGTAGAGACAGAAGCTTGGTCATTCAACAAAATACCTAATTTATTTTCTCTTGGCAGGGGCTCTCTGCCATCATGCCAGTTGCTATGGCTCTTTCTGTAAAACAGAAATCTTACGGTATAAATAGATTTCTCTACATTTTAACCTTTGTGAGAGACAACTTGCTTTAAACGGCTCCTGTACAGTCATGCAGTGTTTCTRTTGATTGTCAGAAGTATTGATACTACTTTTTGTGTGTGCATCTCACAAGTATTTACATAAAGCAATTTTCTTATTTTTTAAAGGAATCACAATTTGAAGGTGAATCTCATAATTCCCCCCCCTGCCACCTGCAGTCCAAGTACAGCGGGAAATTAGCAAGAGAGATTTTGTGTTTTGTGGTTTCAGTGTTTTGAGAAGACTTGGCTTGTTAAATTGAACTTTCCACACTAGCAATTCCTGCATCTTCAGAAGAGCCACATCGGCAATTTCCAAGTGTGCAGTTTTATTTGCATAATAGGAGCAATTTGTTGCCATCCACAGCTCTTCTGTGGAAATGCAGCCACTGAAAATTAAAATACCTTGCGTCCAACATTTCCTAGAACAGAGTTTTGTGAGAGTTGTGTGCTTGGAGCGGTTCATGCTAGGGATGGGCAGGGAGACTGGGCTGTGAACTCATCCCAGCAGACAATGGCTTTATCCAAAGCTTTATCCAAAGCTTTATCCACCTGTGCAGGTGTGCAGCACCTTGCTGTGCTTGGTGTTCCCGAATTCCTGTGCTGCTACATCTGTGAATGTGTCTGCTGGAAAGCAGCTTCCATCAGGGCAGAATGTATTCTTAGAAAATCAGTGTTCTTGGACAGCCAGCCCTTGGATGCAGGTCTCATGTCCATTCACAGAGCACGTGGCACTTCTGGTTATTGCTGGAACTTAATAGTAAACAGTGAAGTTGTTACGTTTTTATCTTGAGATTACTGTAACCTTATCTCCTTTGTTTAAACCACGCTCGTGAATGAGCATCTGTTTTGGAAAACACACAGCACGTGGCTTGCAGAATACATGGTTGCCTTGTGTTTGTGTGGCAGAAACGTTAAAATTCCAGTGTGGAAACAGTTCTACCTTTCTTAAACAGTGCTTCAAATTCTTCTCTATTTAAAAAAAATCCTGTGAGATTATTTTGTCTCAGTGAATGGTACAGAATTGGGTTTTTGTCTTTAAAGGTTGATGGGTACATGTAGATTCTAAGTGGGCTCTCAAGAAGAGGGGAGCAAAAACTCTTGTGCCCTCAGCCAACATTAGAAGATTACTGGAGACACTTTTGGTTTTTGTCAAAGTCTGATTTATTAAATGAAGGAAAATGCAGACATTTACTGGAGACAGAATGGGCAGGAGGCAACCATAAGTGGTAAGATGTCTTGGGAGGCCGTGAAATAATTTGAATGGGTAYGCAGCACTGCTGGACTTGGGGACAGCTGTGCAAACGTGTAAGGATGGAGGTCTGGAATAGCTGGTGGGGATAGGTAACCCTGGCTTTTGAGAGTGCACCAGGAATCAGGAAATTCCACTGCTTTGCCTTGTCTTGAAGGCATTGAAGTATTTCTCAGATGTCCCTTGACCTTTTTCTGACCCAGCAAAGCCCTGATCTGGGGGTAGTGATTACACTTTGGGAAGAAGAGGTGAACCTGGACAACCGGTGAAAGTACTTCAAGAAAGTTGAGGGGGGAAGGTCCCCCCAGGCTGTATTTACCTGGTGTCATTGGCTGGAATTGTGAACTGTGRCTATTCAGGATTTCTAGGCAATGCTGTTGCAGCTTTTCTGTTCACTGTCTGCCTTCAGACTTGCTAAAATGTTTTTGTGTGGTATGTAATGCTCTGAGATTGAGCTTCTGCAGGTTTTGCTGCTCATGCMTACTTCTTCAAATAAGCTTTTGCTCTGGAGTTATGACACAGAACTCCTTAACATGATGTCTTTGGGAAAAGGCTGTTTGCTACTCCCAGATCACCTCCCTGCTTTTTCCTGGCTGTGCTGGGTTCCTGCTAAGATTGTAGTTCAAGTAGTGGCAGTGAAGTAAAAATAGTGGCCCAAACACTCTGTTACTGTGCTTGCATTATGATATGTGGGGTTTTTTTTTCTGGCTTGTGATTATTTCTTTCTGAGCCAGGATATGCTCTGTGACTTCAGTGGAAGCTGAAGTTAGAGTTTTGTGTAAGCCGTGGTTCTCTGTACTGTGAGCAAGGTGCTTGTGGCCACGTGGAACCGAGCAGGGCTTGCTTTAAGCCKTGCTGTCCTGTGTACATTACAGGGGACTCCCTGTGTGTGCCAGGCTTARATAAACTCAGGGAGAAGGTGTCCGTGACCACACATCCTTGAGCAGTCACTCTACATGGCATTTTATTGTATGTGCAGCCTGGTCAATAAACACCACGTGTGTTTGGGGCTCCTTCACGTTAGTCACTAGACAAACATCTACTCAGCAGTAGGCGTGCTCGGAAAAGCAAGCCTACGCTTCAAAAAATCAGTTTTTGTGCATCTGACAGCACTTTTTRTGTATAATAATGGCATTTTCTTTCCCATCCCCTTTCTCCTTTGCTTGATCCCACAGGGAGGTCATAATTCTGTGATTTTCACCAAACTCTGTTGCAATGCAAGTGAGTGTGATGTGATAAATTCAGCATTATGACGTCACTTCGTGATCACCAGCAGAAGATGGGGTATGTGGGAGCAAATCCGTGTGTAAACGCAGATCACTGTGATGAATGGTAGTCATGGGAAAAGGCCAAGCAAGTGGGAAAGCCTTTCCTTGAGTGAAATATTGGCAGTAAAGGCTTTCTGTGTCTCTGCCATCAAATGTTTCTGGCACTCACTGCTGCTGCAGAAGCTGCCTTGACACTTTCTGTATAAGTGTAATATACACTGTTGTGTTTGCTCACCCATATATTACTTTTATACGTGGAATCTGATGTTCATCTGTGGAGCTTTAGTGTTATTAAACAAAGTATAAATATATTTAAGAGTCTTGGGTTCTTTAGAATGGGGAATTGAGTATATAATGATRTAAGTTTTGAGATATTAGTATGCCTCAGGCAAAAGCACTGAAGTGTTGATACTAATGCTTACCCTTTGTACCCTTGGCTGTCCTTTAAATGCTGTGCAGATACAGTTCAGAATTTAAAAATGCTTTTACACAATTTGAGATAAATGTAAGGGTTTGCTTCTGCTGCACTGATTAATTTCTGAATTTACTGTAGTTAAAATATTGAAGATATGTTTCAGTGTGGAAGGTTAAAAGAAAAAAATGTTACTGTACATGTTTTAGTTTTGCCATTTTCTGTTGTTGTTTCTCCTGAGTCATTCATGGAGGAGCAGAAGAKCTTTGAAAACAGGCAAAAATAGTTTTTTTTGTAAAACTGTGGAGTTTATCATCAGCTAGACATGGACATATAAAGCTGATAATTGCCACATTTTTAGCCTGATAAAGTGTCATGTTGATAGCATTCCATTAACCATCTTTTCCAGCCCAACAATCAGCATAGAGATCAACCTACAGAGAATAACAGGGGCTGGTGCAATAACARATATTGCCCAGTGATCACTTACCAAAGGTGCAGTAGAGTGATAGGGATGGAATTTTGGTCAGGATCTTGGGGTGGGTGGGTGCAGCAGACAAGAAATCAGGTGGAGAAACTATTCCAGGTTTCACATCAGACTGAGCACAAGAGTTCATGAATTCTTCATTCCTACTCCAGCGCTGGGTCAGTGATGATATCTTGTGATTTGTGCAGTGTTTCCCAAACTTTCTGCCATGGCAGCATCAGTAAATTGTCAKTTTTCACTAAGTGGAAAGGAAAAGTCCCTGATCAGCAGGTTGGGATGGTGTCTTTGCACAAAAGATTAAAAAGTGAGTGTTCAGAGTAGRAGTGAGTKTGGGGTTTTTGTTTGCTTGTTTGGATTTTGGGTTTTGTTTCGAAATGGTAAGGGAGTAAGTATTACAGATAATACTCTAAGCTTAATTTACAATAAATGTCTTAAATCTTGAAATTATTTTACCCTGTTGATCTTAAATGTCTGAAAGTCATTGCGTTTCTTTGTTAAMAAATTTGTGTTTGTGCTGCCTATGCTTTTATTGAGTTTTAGAGGAGGTTGTCTTCTTTTTTTCTTATTAATACTTTCATGGTCTTAAACTGTCAATACTAGAAATACTTACACACGTAAAATTTTTGCATAATAGCACTGTGATGTTGGGTTTTCTTTTTAGGCATAAATGTTTGCAGGACTGGGATGTTGGTGTACTTCCATCACAAAATAATYTTATTCCCGTTGTTGTCTGAATTACTGTGTATTGAAATCAGTTTAAAAGTCCCTATAGCTGAGGGTTATCAAAACTTAAAGTGKTACATAAGAAGCTCAGAAGAGTTAAAATGTCAGGGCTAACTTTAATACTAGAAGGGAAAAGTTACTAATATAGGTTTCCTCCTGTGTTCTACAGTCTGTCCAGTGAAGATGCTGTGTGAGGCTGCTTTGAGATGCTAACAGGTATCTTGAACTTTTGGTTTTCCAGTGCAGCATCTCTAAGTAATATTTTGCTGTAGGAAAAGACTAAAATCTTTATTTTTTTAAAAGGTTTATTCACCTCTCCCCACACCCAAAACAAAACCCCAGCTGGTTTTCTTTCCATAATTTCAAAGCTTTCTCGAAGTAGAAATAAATCTAGTTTGTCTTGTATCCTTAAAAAACTCCAAATTATATCATGATCATCTCTTCACAATTAAGTATGCTCTCATTATTGACATGCCCTCATCTSCACTGTCATTTTTTTCGCATGTAGAGCTCCAAATTAGAGTGAAATTGGATTTTGACATACTTTAGCCACCTAGTGTACCCAAGTGTCTGTATCTAAACAAATTGAGGGAAGACTGCTCTATGAAGAGCAGTTGGAAAGAAATGAATCTGAAATAGTTTTGGACTTCAATTAAAATATCACTGTAGACAGATCCAAAGTGTATTAAATAGTCATATATAGTTTAGTTTTGCTTTTGTTCTTAATTAAACAGGAAAATACCTCTTCTAGAGGGAAAATATAAGATTGACTTTATTAGCTAAAACGAATAGGAGGATGTTTGTGACATTTGTGCAGTGTGGCTGCTTTTGATTCTGGATGCCCTTTCTGGAAATGGAGCTATCACATATATAAATATATGTATTTGGAGTCACATCCAGCTTCTCCCATCCTGCAAAAAACATTTTTTATTTTTTTGATCTATAACTGGATCCCAAATCTATTATTTAAATGTGTTTACGGGGGAAAAAAAAAAGCCTGAGATCTCATGCCAAATTAATTTCAGATGTTCCTGAATTATTTAATGGAATCAGTCTTTGTTGTTAACTTTCAATCGATCCATTTGCAGAGCTGCATTACAAACCCAGGAACCAGCAGTGGTAATCTGTGACCTGAAAACYGATCACAGAAACGTGATGAAATTTCTCTGGCATTGTGGACGTTCTTTCAATACCCTGATGTGCAGAGCTCAAGGAATTCATCCCTCAGCTGAGCGTTCAGCATCCCTCTCCATCCCTGTGACCCCCTAAGGCAGAGCCWCCCCCTGCAGCCACATTTCCTTCACAATTTATCAGTGTCACCATTCACGGTCTGCACGCAGTGCCCCAGGTTGTGCTTTTCCCTCTCTGGTAGCCTCAGCCTTGCTTTTCCCAAGAGTTGGGCTCTCCAGAGTCTGGATTGTGCACCACAGCACAAATTGCTCCCCATCAGGCTGTTGGTCCTACRGCTGGGATGGCAGAGCTGTCTGTCAGGGGTGTGGAGTGAAAATTAAATTGCCAGCAGCAAATTCCTGCCCCCAAACGAAACTCAGATGGTCAAAATGGTTCTAGATTTCTAATCCCATTAAAACAGCTTCATGACAATCAGAACACACTGGTCTGTCTAAACCCTCTTCTGCTGTCTGGAAACTTAAGTGAAAATTGTAGGCATTAAATCTGCATTTTTAATTGCTGTTCTTCTTAACTTTATCTTTAATCCAGAATTCATTACTGCTACTGCAGTTACGCACCCAGTCAAGTTACAGCCCTGAGAAATCTGGAGGTTAGCAGTGTTCTAACAAGTTGTGAGATGCAAAGAACAATTTGCACAAAGCAGTGCTAAAGACGATGTAATAGAGATCATCCTACTTAATAGTCTGTTTAAATCCTTGACAACTTACAATAGTAGATYGCTCTCTTCTGAATCTGAAGTTTAACTTCTCCTGCATTGTAATTTTGTAGGGAGAAGAAGTGGGTGACAGTTGGCGACACATCCCTAAGGATTTACAAATGGGTACCAGTAACAGAGCCTAAAGTGGATGATGTAAGTATCCTGCAGTATCTTGCTTTTTCCAGATGTAGATGCTCCTGTTGAGGCAAAGTTGAAAGAAATATTCTTGATTTCCATTGAGCCTTTAAGCTAAGACTGGTACGGGTCTTGCAAGCTCCAGGGAGATGTTGATCTCTACAGCAAGTGATGTTGATGGGTCAGTGTGTGACAGTCTCCCTGGAGTCAGCTGGGATCASTTCTCAGATAAATGTTAAATATGAGCTGAAACTGATTTTTGAAACCTTCCTCTAACTGTGAGGCAGGGAGGGAAAGCTAAAACATGGATTATTTTACCCTGRTTTAAAGAAAGCTGGGTTGGAACAGGGTAGAGAGCATATTCTATGTGTGCATCACTGCTGTTTTGCTCAAAAATAGGTGCAAAACACTGACATGAGGGTAGGAATATCCAGTGGAACTGGGATCACTTTTATTAAGATGTCCAGCCCAAGTAATACAGCAACACACATTTCTGTTGTCGTGTGCGTTTCCTCTTGATAAATGTTCAGTGTGTGCATTGTGTTTGTGTTCTTCATGTGCCATGTTCATGATTGAAGATCTATCTGGAAGAAAACTTCTGTCTTAATAGATGTGTAAAATAGTGGTTTGTCAGGGTTAGGATATTTAGGCTCATGGCTTCTGGCAGTTGTTTTCCTGCAGTTTAGCTGTGCCTGCAGGATGGGTGATGTGAGTCTTGGAAACAGAATTTCTGWGTGAGCTTCTGGATGAATTTCCAAGGTCACTGCTACACAAAGTCAGGTTGTCTATTATGAAGAATTGGTTTATATAATGGTCTCTATGTGCAGAGTTTAATTGTGTTTTCTGAGCCATCATCTTTAGGTTGAGGCTCCAGATTTGCTGAAATTGGGACACTTGTTTAAGACCAGTTACTCTGGTGTCCTACAGTCATTCTTTTCATTTSAAATGGAAGCTGTTGTGCAGGTGCAGTTGTTGCAGGTTTGGTGTTGGAAGGTTTCTGTCCTATTGCTCTGGAAGTTCTCAAAAATAACACAGGCACGTGTATTTTAAAAATAAATATCCTGTAGGAATAATTTTGGCTGTTAAATTTTATTGTGGACATGCTTTTATTTCTGATTTCATCCACTCTGAAGGACCAGACAGTATATTTGCTTTTCACTAAAAAGGAGAATGGGACCTTTTCTATTTCAAATGGAAGTTGTCTTTGATTTTGGTGAACASAAATTAGTTACTTCCCCCCTCATGTGTTGCTCCTAAGACACTGATGTTTCTCTGCTCTACAGTTAGCTTGGCTCTTTTTCCTGCTAGTTATGGAACCTCACCACTTTGATRGTTAAACCTCTTTAAAAAACACTTCTCAGCTTAAATTGGTCACAGTCATTTTCAGTGCTCCTTTTGTAGCAAAAGTATCCTTTTTATCTTTACAAAATAACAAAACCAAACCTGAGTGGGATCATGACCTCTCTGACCTTTCATTTTGCAAAGGTAAAGAAGTGCATGTGCTCTCACCTCTGTTTCATGCATCAGCCAATAAAGTCTGGCTTCTCTGAAGTAAAAATACAGTTTAGAAATAAGCTTAATTATCTCGTAGAATACAGAGAAAAGCCCCTCTAGATATCACTTGTTGGATTTTTTTCTGCAGTCCTAGACAGTGTTGGGATGTGGTTCAGTCCCTTCCCTCATCGGAGGACAGTTTCTATCTGAAAGGATGGGCTGAGAGCRTTCTTCCTGGAGTCAGGCTTTTAATTGTGTCCTCAGCAGGCAGGGTCTCCAAAAGCAGTGCAGCTGGCTCTTTTTCCTGTGAGACTGGTGACGTCAGCTCCTAATTRCAAATGCTGCATCCCTGAGCAGGCACAGATTCCCCACGTGATGGATKCCACGGTCCCTTCCTTTGTTTTAATGCTTGTGGGTCGGGAGCAGGTTGGAACCTACAGCTCACACMAGGCTGTCATGCTTGTGCCCTTTGGTTTGGGTCAATTTGATTTTTCTTAATTCATCTTTCAGTTTTAATGAGGAGAACGGCATTAATTGTAGGGAAGGAGGTGTCACTTGAAATTGTGAGCAATTCTTACAGAAGTGCTGAGTGGGAAGGGTTTCACAAAGCAACGTGGATTTCTCTGCATGGCCGTGGTCTCATTTGTGTGTGGTGCCTTTTGTTTTGCAGAAAAATAAGAATAAGAAAAAGGGCAAAGATGAAAAATGTGGCTCTGAGGTGACCACCCCAGAGAACAGCTCTTCCCCAGGGATGATGGACATGCATGGTGAGTGGGAGAAGGTCAGACCCAATTCCCCTCTTACACTGCTGTGAAAGTGAAAATCAACAGCCTCAGATTCTCCATTGATCCAGTGCATGGGCTTGAGTCTAAATGAAAACAGCATCAGAAACTCACTTGGTGCCTTGGTTCTGTGGATGTGTTAACAGTTGTTTAAATGCCATTTATATTTGGTCTGTGAGTGTGAGGGGGAAAAAATTGTTAGTGGAGCTAAATATGAAAATAAAATTTGAAATATATATCATTCAAAGCATTGCACTCAGGTGAAGTAAAAACTCTGTTGAGTTTGCTGCTTGAAGAACCCAAAGCCTCAGTGGTACCTATTGTAATTTAGGCAGGTTTTGAACTTACTAACTCTCTAACTGATTATGGTCAAGAGAATTCTGCAAGAGCCAAGAAAGCAAGCTCTGGTTCTTTGATGCCTTCCTTCTGCTGCAGCTTGATGAAATCAGCTGCTTAAGGAAACATTTTTTGTTTGCCAGTCAGGCACTATGAGGTCAATTTTATTTAATTTTATTTTTTTTTAAATGTGACTTTTGAGTGTTAGCCTGCTCTGTAATAAACACAGAGCAGCTTGCACAGCTCAGCACTGCTTTGGTTTTTACCTTCTGGGTGTTTGGATAACAATTATGGCTGAGAATGCAGCACTGTTAGAGCTGATAAGGAAGGATCACATTTTAGTGGGTTGTAAATTTTTGATTCCAGTTTTATTTGCATTTGTGTTGCCTCATGGTCGCTTTTTGCAGTGCTGACAGCAAGTGTGGTCTTGCAGTTAAATGAATGAGCAGGCTTTTAATGAGGTCTTTGTTTTAATGCATAACATTAGTTAGAATTAGATTTTTAGTAACTGCTCCAAAACTGCATAGGCTGGCGTGGAAAAAAGTTGAATGTGTAGTGTGAGTCTAAATGATTGGACTCAATCCCTAATGAGCTAAATTACATCATGTGTTATTGGGGAACAATATGGAAGAATGAAGGTGTGCTTTGTACATCGTCAAATCAAACTTGGTTTTCACTCTTGTGTTGACAGATGACAATAGCAACCAGAGTTCAATAGCTGATGCTTCTCCAATAAAACAGGAAAACAGCAGTAATTCCAGTCCAGCACCAGAGCAGAACTTGGCAACACAAGCAGACGGCACTGAAGTCAAGTCTGACGAAACTCAGGCAGAGGCAAAGGAGCAGCCTGGTTCAGAAGGTGAGCTGGGAAGGCCATTTGAAAGCCAAACAGAAAAGAAGTTATCCTTTAGTGTGTCATTTATTTGTTTATCCACTTTAAGAACTGGAAAGTAACCATTTGAAAGAAATGGTTTCTGAATTCTCAGCTTTTATGTGAAAATGGGCCACAATTTCTCTGACCTACTGCTGATCTTTCATACAACTGGAAAGGTCACACTGACATTCAGTGTYTTTTCAGAGACAAACAAACAAAATACTGGTTTATTGTTCTCAAATCTCAGCCTTGAAAGAAGAAATAATTTAAAACCATCTTTGAAATGGCTGCTGTCATGTAATCACACAAATCCTGGAAGGTATTTTGTGTGGATCTCTGGGTGTTTGCTCTCTAGTGTGACAGTAAAATAGAGGTGAGATACTTTGAAATTACWTTTTTAATTGTGTAATTTATAATGCAATCTTTCTTTCCTCTTAACCCTGCTAGCTACTTATTCAAAAGTTAGCTCTGAGTTCTGTCCTCATTTTCTAAAAGCATTGCAAGATTCTATTGCAGTTGTGCACAGATTAAAAATACATGTGGGTTAAGAGATKGTTCTGAACCTCACTCTTTAAATAGTATTTTGGGTAATTGAAACATGCTCTGTATTTATATTCTTGGAAGATAACTTTCTTTGTCCTATTATAACAGATAAAAGATGTCCTTAACACCATTTTAATGATTTGGTTGTGGAATTCTTCCCATACCAAAGCAATTAAATTACACCTTCCTGATTTAGTTCTTCACTCAGTAGGTCCACTGACCAATTTAAATATAGAACTTTAATCTTGGTAATGCCAGAGTGGTTAAGTATGTTAAGTGTTGTCATTGTTAACTGGGGTTAAAATTTGACAGCCATCACCAAATTGGAATAAATCACAACACCATTTCCTTCAAAGAAAATCTCCACTTGCATATTTGACCTCAGCAAACAGTAAGGATTTACTCCTAGGTCTAATATTGCCTGAACCTGCTTATGTGAAGCTGTTACATAGCATCCATGTTCCCCTGGCTAAATTTAGGTGCAGGGAAAATCATTCCAAGTCCTCTGGATTAGTTCCAGAGCCAGTTATTGTAAAAGGAAAGGGAAACATAATGGCAAAAAATGCSTTTTGTTAGTGCTTTTTCAGTTGGTTAAATGCTATGTTAAACAATTTATTAAACATTTCTCTAGTTTGCTATGATCAATCAGTGCCCTGCAATTGGGACATTATTCAGCTGGACAGGGTTAATGACTTTGCATGTCAGTCTCATGTTGCTCCACTGAAATCAGGGAGGTTTCTATAAGCCTGGGGACAGTTTGGGTGGCCAGAAGTGCTTAATGAGTATTTCTTAAATAAAATGGTGCTTTAAGATATGGCTCCCCTTGCCCAAAGGACAGCAGCCTGGGTGTTTTATGAGGAGCAGCAGTGATGAGGCTGGAGCTGGCTTTGTCTCGGGGAGATGGGCACATGGCAGAGTGCTCCACAGTTTAGTGAGTACTGAGACACAGCACAAATTAAAACTCAGATTTCTTTGGAYCCTTGGGACTTGTTTCTTTATGAGCATGGAGATGCTTTTCTGGTGAGACATGGACAGGAAGAGGATTCTGCCCGGGTTTGCTGAATGTTATCTTTGAGATGCTCATCATGGGCGTCACTTTGTCTTTAATTCAGAAATGTTTGTGATGCTTTTTATACAGTGTAAATATCCATTACTCACTGGTGATGGCATCTTCATTAACCAAAGCTGTCCAGCAATTTTCTTTGATCTTGCATTCTCYTCATCTGGAATAAATTCGTATTTCTTTGGGTCAGGGATCTAGGAATACATTTTAAGTGCTCCTGTCCCCTRTTTCAGTAAATGGGTGCTGTAACTTTGAGTCTTGTTTTGAGGGAGAGAAGGGTTTAAAAAACAACCAACCAAYCAASTAAAAAACCCCAGTGRRAGCTGGAGGCAYGCAACAKCTRKAATAGRCTGGAGGACTTCTTCACACCAGAATTAAAACTTCAGTGGTTAAGCTAGTTAGCTCAATTTCTAAATTCTGTCTCAAATGTAGTATTCTCTGCTTAGCCACATTTTAGATCCATTAGTTGTTACAATTCAGCCCTTTTGCTTCTAGTTTGAAGGAGGGCCCTTGCAGTCAGTTTGTGTCCAGCTTGTTTGCTGAGGGCTCAGACATCCTGTGTGAGGCTGTGCAGGAGCTTGGCTCCCTCTAGGGTCTGATTCCAGGGCCTGTGTTCCTGCAGCAGGAAGGAAAAGCTCTGCCAGCAGCAGTTTGAGCTTAAATCTTTATATTCATACACTTGTAATGTGTGTTTTCATTAATTGTTACACCCGAGTGAAATGTATGTGCTGGGGATGTTGCTGATGGGAAGATACCCTGAAATGCTCCTGCTGAAAGCTTTCATTTRTTTGTTTAAAATTATTTCTTGACRTTTCAGATACCTCTGATGAACAGAATTCACAGTCTTCAATGGAAAATTCCATTAATAGTTCAGAGAAAGCAGAAATTCAGTCCTCTGGAGAAAACGATTTAATTACAGAGGCATCTAAAAACTCTCAGGTAACTTTAAGTGCAAAAGTCCAATTACGTGGATTTTGGAAAAATCTGTTTTTACTTAAATATAAGAAGGACATTTGTTTATTTCCATTAATTTCCAAAGTGAGGACAGTAAAGCAGCTGTGGAGTGTTAAATGTGCCTGTACCTGGTTTTGTGGTCCAGGTGACTGGCTGCTTGAATCTCACAGAATTGGAACAGTAAGACCAGCTTGGTCTCACTGATTTCTCRGTTTCTTAAACCAGACCATGTTTTCAAGAGAATATTAACATTTTACATTARTAAATTGCTTGGACCAAACCTACTGGACAAGCCCCTTTGAGGACAATTCAGAAGTAAAACACCTCCTATAAAGGTAAATGCATATGGCAGTTTGGAGAGTTAATTTGTGGATGTTTGGAATGTTTACTCTCTGAAACACTGAGAAATTCTGGGTGGGTGGGAGGAAGAAATGATCCTTGCAGTTGTGCCCTTCTCAGGGCAGGACAAGTCCAGATCCTCAGGCAGAGCACTGCTCCTCCACCGGTTTTCCTGTGGATCCTTGATTTCAGTGCACCCCTCCATCGAGGCTGTTCCTTGGAATATTCACTGTGGGTTTTAGCCTGGAGCTAGAATTTTGTASATGACAACAAGTGCAAAGATGTTAAGGTAAGATGTAAGTAGAGGAGTGATTTCAGGCAGCACTTGGACACGTTCTGCCATGCAGGGATGCTTTGGGACACATCACACGCTGGGGAATTCGTGGTGGTGCTGTTTGTTTGATGTTTATGGTGCCTGAACTTCATGCAATGATAACGTGGMTGTTTTTCTTTTCCCCCTCATTAAGGACTCTGAAGGAGTGCCACCTTCTAAAAAGATGAAAGTAGAGGCTTCCCAACAAAATGTTGAAGAGATTTAGACTATAGATTTTTCTGGTCAGTTTTTATGTAAGGTACATCAGTGGGCTTAATTATAGAACAACCTTACTTAAGCATCTTCTCTTGGATGAGGACAGAACTCCTAACTTTTCAAGTTACCAAGCAAAAATCCAAGAAAGCCTAACAAAGGTTTAACTTCTCAGACACTGAAAACTTTTTCCTGTGAAACAAACATTGAGAACTTTTAAGTTACTGTCTCTGAAATGGTTGGAGTAAACAACTCAGGAGGGGTCTACGCACTGTTTCAAAAGTCAAAATTACAATTATGTTGCTGCTGTATTTTTTTTTTTCATTTCTCTATTTAACATTGTAAGATATTTAAGGATGGTACAGGTCAGGTATTAGCTTTCATGTGAAGTTCATTGTTCTGGCGTGATGTCTGCTTTTGTTTTGTGCCTTGTGTTCTGAAAACAGTGCTAACTTTTAAAAGTTGTTTTGCAACTGTCTCCTTTGCAAAGTGGCCTATGTTTGCATAATGCCATGTAGTAAGGCTTCTTTTTTTTTTTTGTTTTTTTCTTTTTTGTTTGGGGTTTTTGTTTCATTTTTAAGTTTTAAATCCCTGGTGCTTAAATTTTTAACTACAAATCAGGAAGCCATTTTCACTCTTGGAGTCCAAGGAGAAAAAGGAGCTTGATACTTTATTTTAGCAGCTATAGTGGAGATCTTTTATTGAATGCATGGCATTCGCAACTGTAAATTTGGTCTTCTAAATACTTAACTTCATCAGAAGTTAACATGATCTGTTTACCATTTATAGTCCAGATCTGAATAGATTCTATAACACAGGCACTTAAAATACTTACGTATTAGGTCCAGATCTCTGTACTGGGTACAACTTGCTTTAACAAAGAAGTTCCACTATGTACATAAATAGGATCAAAGGGATTGATGCACAGTGAGTTTATTTTCAATTGGTCTTTTTTGATATCATGTTTTCACTGAACTGGATTTCATTGTACTGTTTCATTATGAGATGTTTACTTCTATGTTCCAGGAAAATACTGTATTGGGGGAGGTTCCTTATTCTCTTTCAGCAAGTCTTGTAAACAAGCCTTGTTGTTTCCATAGTCCAGTTCCTAACACCAGTTAGGAATGTTTCTTCTCTTCCAATTACGTCGAAGCGTGCTTATGCTAAACTCGATGGAAAAGCACGAGGTAGGTGCAGCTCCCCTCAAATTCCTGGCAAGCCAAAGCATGGCACCATCAGGTCAYGAGGGTCTGGTCTTCCAGTGGGCTTTGTACTTCCAGGGAATAAAGCCCCAGTGTTGGTGGAACCGCTGATCTCCCACTTCCATGCACAAACACACACACACACACACACGTCCATCCATGTGTACGTACACGCTGCTGGATCGGGCCCTTCCTCTGTCTCCTCCTGGTGTGGGAGATGGAACTTGTGCTTTTAAAACACGATCTCTCAGCTCTGGAATTTGTAAACTGAAAAACTGTAAATACTTTTTTAGACAAAAAAAAATGGAATTGCTTCCAGTTGATAGGTTTTTTTKGKTTTTTTTTTTCATGAATTGGGTCTTCGTGAAGCTTATTTAGGTCTGAATTCTCCAATAGTGAAAATGGCTTGCACTTAGACTACTGCATTACATTTGCAATTACCACTTTATTAGGAAAAATAATAAGGAATTGGGGGGAGGGAAAAGGGGAGGGAGGAGTGGGGAGCCAATACTGACTTTCAGTAAGATGTTTGTAGGATTGAAYCCCAAATAACCTATGACACTCGACTTTTTCCTTATGTTGAAATAAAACATTTTGGATTTTAACTGAATAAAATTTGATTGCAAATTATTCATGAAAACAGTGTGCTCCCTAATAAGATTTTGGGATTTCTGGTTTGATCATGAAGTCCATTAACATTCTGAAAATAAGGAAATGAGGAGCCAAAAACTGAATTTGCACAATATATGCAATGAAACAGTAGAATTCTCTCTTGAATTGTGTGTATGCMTAAAATGTGGATAACTGGTCCATGATGATTGATTTGTATGTATAATACATTCAGATTTAAGTGATATTTTGTGAGAAGTTCTATTGATATATTAAATGGGCAAATCTAGAAAGATTCAAACTTTTAAATATTTTTGATTTACTAATTTTTCCTTATTCTTAATGCTAAAATGAAACAAACTGATGCCACCTTTGACAAGTAGTTGCGTTTACTAATCCCTCTCTTCAGGTGCATCRCAGCAAGTTTTTAATTTTCATTTTGTAGATGTTTCCAAGGGAGTAAATAGACTTTTCATTTAGGAACTAATTCCTGTACTTTAGGAAGAAATAAAATATATAAATAGCACTAAAAATACCTCAAATTTTTCATTAGATAGAAGCATTTATTGGCATTATTGACATCAACAGGTTTAATTATAAACTTCCTTTTCTCTCCTGTGGCTTCTGCTCAGAACTGTTCATTGTTCTGTGGCTAACGAGACAAGGCATCATAACCATCTTCCTAGAGGCTTTATTTCTGAGGTAGGAATCCTTTATTTACAGCTTCTACAGAATACATTCAGATCTTTTATTTTCACCAGAGATTCTAGTGACAACAGACAACTGAACAAGCAGATAGATTTGGGTTCCTTAGACCTGTTATTGTCAGTCTCTGAGGGAGGAGACTTTGACATTATCTGGTATGAAGAAATCCAAAATAGTGTATAAGACTGTTATTAGTCTTTCTTTGAAGTGCCTGATAACATTTATGGGCCAACGGATGTGATTGAACACATTTTAATGCCAGAAAGTACAGATGGGACCAAACCAGAACATGGAATTCAAATCCACATGAGGTTTGAAACCAGATCTAAATCTAGCTTTTTTTGGCTTGGACCTATCTCTACCCAAAACTTGTTTTATGAACTCACTGTAAAAGGGTTTATTGAAAGCATTGAGAGGTGGAGCAGGAGGAGAGATGTAATTTTTTTCAAGATGACTGAAAGTTCTCATACAGCTGATGTTTTAGAAATAGTGCAAATATCAAGAAGTGCTTCCTTGCTACAATGCTGAATGTTGGAGCTTCAGTTACAAATAAATAAAAAAAAATTAAAAATATGAAAAAAAAAAAAACCTAGAAGCAAGCAAGTAACTTAGCTGAGTTTGTGGAACACGTGGGAAGGCCTTCCAGATAAGCGATTTACTCAGCCAAACATTTTATAGCAGAACTATTCCTTGGAATTTTTATGCTTGGGAAAATAGTTGTTAAACATTCCAAAAAGTGCTGGCACTTACAAAACAACAAAAAAAAAATCAACAAGGCAGTATAAAATATTGGTTTTGGGTGGCTATCTTCATACATAAACATTGTCATGTTTTGGAATGTTCTTTATATCTAAGGGCCTGTTAGAAGGTGTAAAGAATTTTGTTTTCTTCAATACCTAATCGTTTTCCATCTTATGATTTGTGTGTGTGTGTGTTGTACAGCAGTATAATTTTTCACTTATTTATTCCATCGGTAGTTATGGTTTGTACAATGTACAATGGTTTCATTTCAAAAATAAAATAAAAAATCACAACATGAATGCTGTGTGAATAATTTTTTATCAGAAAACTTAATCTCTGGGTTTTTTTTTTTAATTTACAATAAATTCCTGTTTTTATAAATGGTATTTTTAAATGTGCATTCTGTGGTGTTGTTTCATTTGGTAATGTGTAAAATAATCCACCTTTGAGCAGTCCAAAGGTGTCTTGATAATTGTGTGGTGGGGTAGGGGCAGGTGGTGGTTGTAAGAACAACAAACAGATATGGCCACTGTAATTGCAGCAATCTGCAGAATAATTTGGTAATTTAAGATAATTCAAGTACCAAATTCCTTGTTTTGTGCTCGGTTAATGTGTTGTGGTAACTGAAATTGGAGGGGGGAGGGAAGGCAGAGTGTGGAAGCGCTCTTCAGTTTGGAAGCGGGCTCGAGTCTGATGCTTGCAAGGGTAAAACTCCCRAAGAGTTTTGGAAAGATTCTTTACATTTGAGATGGCTATAAAGTGTCCAGCTTATTTTTAGTGTGTTCTGTCCCAAGGTGGCCTGCAGTTCCACAGGCAGCTGGACTGCTCTGCTGGCTCTGGCTCCCAGAGGGGTGAGCCCCAGCCCTCACTTTTGCTGATAATATCCTCACCAACCCCTTAAATTCACTAACCTGGGAAGGAAACTGTTTTAGTTGATTTTTTTACTTCTCCAGATTAGTGAATTAAACCAAGAGACGCTTATAAAGAGTTACATACGGGGTGGAACTGGAGAGAGAGGAAAGGACAGGTAGAAGCAAGGCTGTAACTCAAGATGGATCCCAGAAGGAAAGGCCTCTGAACAGGTAGGGCTTGTGCCAGGGAGAGCAGCCTGGAGCAGGGCACAGCTGGAGGTTGTCCCTGGGATTTCCTGGGAGCAGGATGGGCACAGAGCCCTGGCAGAGTCGGGCATGGCTGGGTTAGAGTCCCACACTCAGCC
Organism: Malurus melanocephalus; assembly: GCF_030028575.1. NCBI lineage: Eukaryota > Metazoa > Chordata > Aves > Passeriformes > Maluridae > Malurus > Malurus melanocephalus. Next base: position 459,932 of record NW_026623557.1, read on the forward strand.
CTGGCCCAGGCTGTGAGTAAAGACTCAGCTCTTTCCCTCATCAATATGCAAATTCTTATCTTGCTGGCTGTAGATTGGGGAGGATAATCTTGCCACTAAGTGGTGTGGAATACACTGTGGGCATTAAACAGCTTGGATGTCTGTTCAGTGTGTATTACAGTTGAATTCCTCCTGTGCTTAAAGCCTATTTCAAGGAATTGATGCTGTTCCTTGAAGGAACATCATCAGAAGCTGGTGGTCTGTGTTTCACCTTGCACTGTGGATTGATGAAAAACAGTAAGAAAATATRTACTCCAAAGATGCTGTGGCCTTTCAGTGTTTCCCTGTGCCTCCTGGAATTCTTTGCTGTGCAGGAGGAGAGGCTCACTGGCAGTCTTCAACTCTTACTGATCACCTAAATGTTGATCTTAAAAAGGCAAACCAAAATAAGTGGATTTATTTTAAGGGATGCCCCTTTCCTTACATCTGTCAGAGCAGAAAATCCTGACCTTTTAAGTTAGTAGCTGTAGTTCAAGGCAGCTGCCCCTTTTTTAAATGGTTGGTGTACTGCTAACTCTTCCTGGAAAATTGCASTGCTACCTAATGAATTTATTTTAACAAATTACGCCTCTTTTCCTACAGGAGGAAACCTGTGTGTCTTAGAGTTTAGTGAGGTCAACGTGCAGGCTGTTGTGATGGAAGTACTTTATATGGTGCTGCTACTGATGTGATTTTTTACCTCAGGTTTAGTTCTTAACAAACTACATGGAAGACTTTTAATAGGTATCGTTCAACTGTGAATGTTGTCTTGAAATGTAATTTTTTTGTACTTAATATAGTCTCAGAATGCCTTGCAGGGAGGCAGCACTTTTTTATTTTTTTTTAAGCAAATGTTAATGCAAGGTAGCAATAACCAGCTTTGAAGCTAAATATGACTGGCCCTTTCTTTGCAATTTGAGTCATTTGTGATGCTGACTAAGAGCTGAATGCTAGTTYTGGTTTTTAAAGATCTGAGAGAGCTGTCACATGATGTGATCATTCCTTATTTTGCTTTCARTGTGGGGAAGTGTTTGACCTACTACTCCTCCTCTAAACACAGGGATCAGCCTTGATTCCATGCTAATGGGGAATGTCAGATCATTGYATGGGCGTAATTGTGATATTGCAGGCATGCCTCTTCTTTCCTCGCCCAAGACTTGCTCTCAATTTCTTAAGTCTCCCTTGAACTTATTTCTGGTTTAACACACCAGAAAATGTAGCACGTGGCTATTTAATATTTGGAGACTTTTTCTCTCCTGAGGGTGCCTATGGAGAAGAGCCTGTTTTTTTGTCATTTTTTTTTTAAGTTTGAGGTCCTAGAACTGAAATAATATAGGCAATTTAGTATAAATGCTTTGAAATACGCATCCTAGGATCTGACTGCTCACTTGGTCGTGGAGGTTTGTGCTACAGGACAAGTTTGAGATCTTTTCCCTTGACTTTGTGTACATGTACATATGTTTATGGAGTTTTGTGCTGTAGGATGATGCTCTCTTCCCTCACTTGCCCTACTGCCGTGCTTTTATGTTGACCTACAGGACCCATTGCTTCCTTTATGCTTTTCAGAAGGATGAAATCTGATCTTTACTTCCCCTGAAACAATTGTGGTTCCTCTTCATGTGCCACTCAGAAGGTACTGGGTTAGGTGTGAGCCACCAACCTGGCAGCAGAAGCTCTGTGTCCTGACCTCTCTGTGACTTCAGGTCTCCAGCTTCTCTGGTCTCCTGGCTTCTTGCAGTCTGCTTCTGGGAAATAATAACCAAATTAGTGTACTAAAGGCAGTTTAAATTAGCATTTCTATWGTGATGGCTCTCTCAACAGTCTTCAGCCAGTTGTGGGCTATCCTCTACATCTTGTGTTCCTCACAATCCCTGAAGTTTAGGAACGTTTTCTGTAACCATTAGGGCTGGAAGGGCCCTCTGGAGATCTCTCAGAACAAACCCCCTTGCCCAGGCAGGGTCACCCGGAGCAGGTGACACAGGAGCACATCCAGGTGAGTTTGGAACATCCCCAGAGAGGGACAGTCACGGCCTCCCTGGGCACTTCCAGTTCTCCCARTTCTCTGCCACCCTCAGCGAAAGGAGTTCTTCATCGTGTTGAGGTGAAACTTTCTGAGTTTTAGTTTGGTTTAAAAAAAAGTTGACCTGCTGGATGGAGGTCCCTTCTGGATCATTTAAAGGAGTGGGGATATTCCCGTCACAGGGCAGCAGCAATGCCTTCCCCCTTTTACCCTTTTTTTTTTTTTTTTTTTTTTTTTTTTCTTTTTTTTTTTCTTCGGGATCCCGGTGGAAGCTCAGGGTGTCCCCCTTTCCCCCCCTCATGCCGGGGCCTCCCCCGGGCGCGGTCGGTCCCGCGTTGCCGGCGGGGGCAGGGCGGTGGCGGGGCCGTTCCGTCGCCTTTAAGCGCGGCGGGGGCCGGCCCGGGGCGGAGCGGGGCGGTGGCGGCGCAGAGCGGGCGCGGGCTCGGCCGCGGCGGCAGCAGCAGCAGCGGGGCCATGGCCGCCGACGTGTTCATGCGGCCGGCGCGGCTGCTCGGGGCGGCGGGGCCGCTGTCCCCCCGCACGGAGCCCGACGAGGACTCGTCGGACACGGACGATGGCGGAGCCTCGCCGGGCGGGGGGCGGCGGTGCGGGCCGCGGCGGGGACAACCCCCGGGCCCGCAGATCATCCACTCGGGGCACTTCATGGTCTCGTCGCCTCACAGCGAGCACCCGCCCAAGAAGGGCTACGACTTCGACACGGTCAACGAGCAGACCTGCCAGACYTACCAGTTCGGGGCGGCCCGCGGCGGCGGAGGCACCGGCGGCCGCCTCAGCATCGACGCGTCCCTCACGAAGCTCTTCGAGTGCATGTCCCTGGCCTACAGGTACCGCCGGGGGGGTATGAGCATGAGCGGCCCCGGGAGCGAGTCCCGGCTGCGGGGAAAGCCCCGGCCGGGCTGGGCGGGGGGACCGCGCCGGGGCCCGGGGCCGTGTGAGGGGACGCCCTGGCCGGACCGACCCACACGCGGCGGTTCGGTGCCGCTTTTGTTTCTCAGCGAACTTGGTTGGGGATGGTGGCGGGCGCTTTTCCGCAGGCCTGAGGCCCGTGGTGTGGGGTGAGCGGGGGGCTGTCGCTGCCCCTCCCGCGCTGAGGGCTGAGGGATGGGGTCCCGCTCGCCCGGCTGGCTCCCGGTGCCGCTGGAAGCCCTCAGCATCCCGCGGCCAGGCTGCGAGCGAGTGGAAGCCTCTAGTGCTGAACACAAACCCTTAAAGGGCAAAGTGACTCCGCTCGCCGTGAAACCCGGCCAATTTTCCTTTTTCCCCTTCCCAAATTTTATTTTTATAACAAAGTCAAGCAAGCGGACTCAGTCGCTGTTTCCTTTGTTCCTGTGGCGGCTGCAGCTGGTAGCAGTACTTCCTGGGTTTATCTGCACCTTTTGCTCAGACTTCAGTTGTGGTTTTTATCTCTCAAATAAGGCGTTATATTCACATTTATCCCCTTTGTCTGTCATCCAAAATGGAGGCAGAGCTGWGGAATAGAAGTGTTTTGGAAAGATRTGTGTCTGCTCGAGTCTTTTGTTCCGTGTGATATAGCAGAAACCGGATCCAATCTGATGTTCTCTGCTGAGCGTATTTTGGAAGTTGATTAAAAGGGTTGATGGAAAATGCCTCTTGGCATATCAACGGAAATGTTTATTTTCATCTATAGGAACYACGTTAGCTTGCTAAAAGAAAATTAACTTTGCCTACCCCAAATTCCTCTATTTAAGTATTACTCAGTGGAAGAGGAAACAGTAGTACTATCTGTTCTGTACAGCAGCAAGAAGATGTAATGTAAGTAATCTTAAAATGTTGATAATATTGGCCAAACGTGTTATTGGGTATTGTCAGGAGACTGAACCTCGATAGCATGTGTGCAACAGTGGATGTAAGTACTTTGCACTTATAAAAGAAATAAAAATGAAAGCCTAACTAAAAATTAATCAATCTGCCTTTATTGTAAAGCTGGGAGGAACATGCAAAGGAACCACAGGTATTATGAAGGACAGAACTGGACTGCTCATGTGCATTGAGCTCTGCCACCTTGGTTTTATTTTGTGCTTCCACTAGTGTGTCTTTGGGATTTTGAAACTGAGGATCACATCTAGTGTGAAGGAATAATTTTGTTACACTAATAGACTATACTGAACTCTGATGTAGGTGAATAAATTAAGCACCAAATATATTTTAGAAGAAATAGTTTTATTCTGCTTGCTGGTGGTTGTGTGAGGCAAGGTGCAGAAAATATCTTCTTAGAGGCTGCCAAAGAAAAGCACATTCTTAATGCTTCTGTCCTTGGGTACCTTAGGGTTTGCTGAGTTGCAGCCCTGAAGCATCCTGCCCAGATTCAGCCTGCTTACTCAGCATCTTGGGGATATAATTTTTAAATCTGCCAAACAAACCAACGGTAAATCTGGATCCRAAAAAGATTAAAGTAATCCTGGCAAGTCTGATTTGGGTGATGAACATGGCTGTGAAATGAGAAGTGGTCTTTATATAATAAATTATTGAGCCTGTATGTTGTAGGTCTCTCTGTCCACATCCTCCTCAGGTTGGTTTGTTCTTGGTTGGTTTAGGGGATGTTTTCTAGGCTGTTTTCTAGGATGTACAGTCTAGGGGATGTTTTCTAGGCTGGTACAGCCTCAGCTGTACCTTTCACATTTTTGTCGGATCCAGCACTGACAAAGCATGTGGATTCTTTGTTAATGTTTTCCATGCTGCCTTTGCTGGATAGAAATTCACTCTAGAAAGAATTGGAGGTGTGGAAACCAACACCAAAAACTGTAACAGAGAGAGGTGAAGAAGTGTGGTTTTTGCTTTGTGGGGCCGTGAGTTGACTGCAGAGCTGGGCAATGCAGGCCTGTTAAACACAAACCCAAGGAAGCTGCTGTAACGGAGCTCTCTGTGTAATATTTATTTACACGTGACACTTATTGCTGGTATTTCAGTGTCTAAAGTTTTAAAGAGAAGCAGTAAAACGTGTGGTATCCATTAGYTTTGCCGATGGACTAGAAAGCATATTTTTTCTAGATTACCTCAGTCATTACCTGGGTCATTACCTCGGGTGGTTTGTTTGGAAGTGACCAAATTTATGCAGAATCACGAATGCATGCTGTACCCTGAGCTCTTTTAATTGTGCTGTAAATTTTTTTAGAGTTTGGCTTTGTGCTGTTAACGGTCAAACTTTTTATGATAAAAAAAGTTATTTCTGAACACCAGGGAAGTGATTCCCTCATGCCTKTGAGCTGTACAAACCAACGTGATTCTAATTTTCATCACAGCTGTTGCAGTCATGTATCCAGTTGCACAGCTTGAAAAGTCTCATTTCAGATAAGCCATTCCAGAGGGGAAAATATACCTATAGTATACTCCCCTRTACCGTGAGCAGTTAAAAACAATTTTAAAAATTAATAAGTGACTTATAAATAYTGGGGTTTACAACAGGTGTCACGCGGGCTGTACGTTATCTAAATGTCACTTGTTTTTCTGATGAGATTGATTGTAGGAACTGTACAACCTGACAGAGGTAAAAGAACATTGGTTTTCCCCTTTTAGCCCCTTCATCTCAGCTCTTTAAACCAATGYAACCTTGCAGACCTTGACGTGTAGGTAGCTAGAATTGACTTGTTGCAGGCAAGCCACTTTAAAGGCAAAAAGATCTTAAAAAATGTGCTTCTCAAAATGAGAGAGACCTTTGACGCTGCTCATTCTAATGAGAAACTGCTGCTGGTTACAGAACCTACAATATGCAGAATTAAGTAAAATGTTATGTCRTCTTGATATTTGATTTAGAAAAGCCCTCTAATAACTTTGCCATTATCCAAATAATTACATTACCCAGAAATAACTTCCCAAAGCTGAACTGTATTCAGAAATGTTCCAACAACAGCATGTCATGAAGGTTTTTTTTCCTGAGATTGGGACAGAAGAATTTTTTCTCTTTGTTTTGGAGACTTCTTGTCTCCAGCATAAGAATCATGTTCAGCTCTATGTAGAATGCAGGCTGAAGGCTTCTGTGAAGTGAAAAATTGTTCTTTGCAAAAGGCCACTGTAAACCATTTATTGCCCTGACAGTCTGGAATATGTGACATTGGACTTCCCTGTGGAAAGCTCTGCTTTGAGAACAATGATGCACAGTTTAAGGTTCAAAACCTGAAATAGGAACTTTTCATAATTCCATATGGAGCTCTTAAAAAATCCATATTGGGAATCAGTGACCTTGTGCTAGGGTAGAGAGGTAAATCCTGCTGAAATGACTAATGTAATTACTGCATGGAGTAGGAAATGCAGTGTGTTAATCCTGGAATAATTAGGTTTAAGATGATTCTTTATTTTCTCTGGGTGTAAAATGGGTAAGTGACGGTGCAGATTTCAGTGTGTTGTATACACGCCCTGTAAAGAARTAAGAGCTTGATGAGGCTCTGAGACCATGTGAATAATTAATTTTCTCTATGATGGTTCCCTTCTTGTGCCATACTGGACAGACAGTCCTGCAGTGGAGAGAATGGGCTGCTCAGATGTGTGTGGTCATGTACATTGGGTAGAGCACAAGTTTTATTGTAGGAATTACTAACAATATCTCTCATACTCAATGGTGTTTATGTCAGTCTTGTCCATGTCAGTGTAGGGCATGGTAGGGTAGATGAAGATGACTTGGTGGGTTCATTTATTCTTAAGTAGCCTCAGAGTTCTCTCACCTGCTAATGAGAGCTTAAGGACCATGCCAGGTGTTGTGCTTGAGGTAAGAGTGTTAAGGTTGGCATGAGATACTTGTCTAAAACCCTCTGGATCCTGCTTGCTAAAGCTTGCACGGAGCAGGAGAGTGGGGTCTGGGAACTGGGACAAAGGCTGCCTTGTGAACAGCTTGCCAGGTCATTTCTAGATTTCATCTCTCCTCTTTAGCAATATGACCCCTTCACTTCATGTAGATGTGAGCCAAAAATATTCCCTTCCTCAGTAGACTGACGTTAGGGGTCAGCTTGTTTCCAGAGCACCTTTGCCACACATTCTTTGTTAGTGCAGCCTGTGTTTGGGGAAGTTCTCAGCAGTGCTGATAGCACTTCGAGATTAAAAACTTCCAGAATTTAGTTACATATTCCACATGCTGYTTGTAAAAGCTGCTCTCATAAAAACACCTATATTCACCCTGTCAGTTAAGCCAAACTTGAGCAGAGTTGCTGTTAGARGTATTTATTAACCATAGTAAGGGTCCCTTCAAAGCAACGATGCTGTATTTAGGGTTCAGTATGAATCAGGACMTTGGTACTGAGCCTCTTACCCTGCTTATGTCAAATGCTTGATATAGTCACAAGCTTTTAAGCTCTGTGTAAGATGCACTTTGAAATTCCACCTTGACAGCCTTGAACCTCAGGACAGTTTGCAGGAGGATTGCTGAGCTGTTTTTGTTCCAGAGATGCATTTCTTTGCCARAGTAAACATTGGGTAGTGGTAGTGCAGAAAGGCCTCAGTTCAAGGTTTTGGTGTCTTCAGGGCTACAAATGACTAAGGAAAGAGCAGACGAATTCTGTAGACAAAGTTTTAGATAGAGGGTCAGTTTTATTTTGCTCCTGACTATTTTGGTGCGGACCTGGTTGTGCACGGTGTTACTATAGAAGTGTGGGGTAGAGGAGTCACATTTTTCATTAAAAAAGCACATTGTTATCTTCTGATTTGCCATTTAATCTACATGGTTTGTTGTAGTTTTCATCTTGTGTTTTCACTCAGTAAACAGATGTTATTTTCTGGCTTAAATACAGCATGGATTTCATAATCATAATTTTTGATGGATTGCTGAAATAGGGAAGAGGGACCTAATTTGTCCTCAGACTGTCAGTTCTCAAGAACTTTTGCGTGGTCTGAAAAAATTTGGCTGAACTTTGAGATTTGGCATTATTTTTAGTGAAGATTTTGTGCTGCATGATTATGATGTGCTTTGAATGGCAACAGAAATTAATATGTTGATTTCCAGCTCTCTCCCCCTTACCCGTTTTTTATTTCTTTCTGCTGAGTGGTAAGAGGAATCAAAGCCAAGAAACCCAAAATTCAGGTCTTGGCTTTACTCTTGTTTTTCCRCACACCCCTTTAGTAGGTCACTGAACCATTCTTGTTTGTTACTTTCCCATGTGGGGAAAAAAAATTTCCATTCTTTTGGAAAGCAGAGTTGATATTCAGTCACTTGAGCAGCTGCTTATCTGACTGTGTGTCCTTAAGCTATGATTAGTCTTAATCAAACAAAGGGGTATCTAGTGATGCTAGAAGCTGGGAAGGGGTAGGGAGGAATAAAGGGAGCTTTGTAGCCATTTTGAGCTGAAGGCTGGGCATTTCTGGGATATCAGAGGCATTTGGACAGGCTTGAAGTAGAGAGTGAACTCTTTAAGTTGTTATGGATGGGTGTAATTTTTCCCCTAATAACAGTACTCAGAGGTCTGTTGCAAAGCAGGAAGAGTTGAAAGGGCAAGGAATGAGGCTGGAAACTCACTGAGATGTGGCATAAAATTAAGAGGATCTTTGAGGAATCCAGTGAGTGAATGGGAAGGGCCCAGATAAAGCCACATGATGAGCTTCATGGTGTAGGCAGAACCACAGGGTTGGAAACAGGGAAGAAAAAAAAAAAAGATTTCAAAGTTCAAGTCAAACAAAGGATGTCTCAGCTGACTTGGTGGTTTGAGCCTCTGTTACAAACTCACTGAATTCCCATGAGTGAGGAAACAGCCAGCAGCCAGGGTGGATGGAATGACGGCAAAGAAAGGGAAGTCTCTAATGATGGTGGGGACTCTGGAGAAGAAATGAGGTTGGAGTTGTAGTTAGATGAGATCTGATAAAAAGGACAGAGGTAAARATCATGACCAGTTGGGGGAAAAAAAGACAATGTTGGTGTAATGCCATTCAGGGCAGGAGAAATAGGAATGAAATGAGAGATTACATGGAAAATAAGGGTAGATGGTTGAAGGTGTGGCTGGAGTCAGTAGTCCCGTGTTTATTCCCTGTGCTTTGATCTGTGATGGGACAGTTAGATAGGAAGCACTCGATGAGGGTGTGCCTGATAAAGGAGAGAATGAGCTGCATGGATACAGATATGGAAGTCATGGATGATGGAGCTGTTGGATGGGGGCAGGAAAGCTGGGATTCCTTGTTTGGCTCTTCTCATGCTGCCCTGCTGCCTTTTTCTGTTAAAGAGAAAAGGTTCTCTTTTAAAACTAGARAAACAACAACAAAAGCCTTATCAGTTTAGAAATTTGGCCAGTTTGGGTTTAATCTGGTATTTTATTTTTAATAACAGACTAGAGTCTATATGTTTGCAACTTCCTTTCTTTGTATGCAGAAATTAATTGCATTTACAGTTCCCTCATCTGTCCTTTGATATCTTAATATCATTGGCACAARCAGTTCTTTAAAGACAAAACTTCTAAGCTACTTCTGAGGAAAAGGACAAGCTTTCTAAACTCTTTGATGGCTATAGAAGTATTTTACAGCTTTCATACAATTTTTCTTTCGCTCTGGGAAGGAAACTTTAACACGTCCATGAAACAATTACGAAGATGATTAGGAAAAGTACTTGTTTCAGTTGCCTCCAAAGAAAATAGAGTTGGTTCTTTGTGTTTCAGACAGTGATGGAAAAACCTGAATCTGATTGTTTTTAGTGCAGACTAGAATTCACTGTTGTCACAGTTTCTGAAGCAGGAAAGCTTGAAAAATGGGGTTAGGAAAAGCAAAGTTCTTCAGAAATTGCTTTTAATAGTTTTAGTACCAGAATAGAAATTCTGAACATGGTCTTTCCAARTAATTTTTTGTTTGCTCAAATGGGAGTTGCAAGGTAATTTTTGGCTGTTTGTTTTTGAACATAAAGCACACTGACTTGGTGTCATTGCGATATAATTAATGTAGCCATCCCTGGGTAAGTAAAGCAGCCATTGCCATCAGAAATGTTCAGTGTGTGTTTGCCTCAGCTTATTTACTTTGTGACACAAGCACAAAGCTCTTCACTAAACCTTGATTTCTTGGCTGTTGATCTTAGGGAGGAAGAAGCAGTAACTGATTTATCTTTCCCCCTTCTGAAAAGGACCAAAACAATCTCAGCATTTCAGAGCCCCAGATGTGTGTTCTGGCCTTTTTGAAAAGGGGAAAACAAGGCATGAAGTTTAGAAGTGAGCTGAAATGGGAGTCTAAAAGGAAGCCCTATCAAGGATGACACTTCAGCTACAAACTTAATAAAGGAAAGAGGACAAAGGGAAGAAGATGGACAGCTTACTAACACCTCCCTTAGGAAAGCTACTACACTGGTGAGGAGTCCTACAGATACAAAATACAGGGTAATAAAACCAGTCTGATATCTGAAGGGCAATCCTAATGCTTCTGGAAGGCAGTACTCTGCTGAGTGCCCTTGGCATTCACTGAACTGCCTGATAAGCACCTGCTCGCTGCCCTGGCTGTGGTTCTAACAGGTATCATTGCTCTCACCATAGAGTCCCCAAAACACCTTTAATATCTGGAGCATCACTGTGGATTCCTGAGTGTGCGGCCCATAGTGRCCTTTTGGAGAATCTGCAAAACCCTTTTGTTGTTCTGTTTGGCTTGGAAGTCTAAATGGAGCTTCTCTGAGCTGTCAGATGGTTAACAGCCATTGGAGGCAAGACCCYTTCCTTCAAGGGAGATTTGTTCAGGAGCTGAATGTGCCCCTTCAGGCAGCAGGAGGACCATGTCTGTTTGCAAACAGAAACGTCGAGGGCTCCTCGTCTGTTTTCCTGTCTTAGCTTGATGTGCTGCAATTGCTGGACTCCGCCTCCTTGTCTTAAATCTGCTGCTGGGTTGAGCGGAAGTTTGCTTGAGCTCTGTGGGGACAGTGTTTGTCTGTCTGTCTTTCCCATACATGTGACAATCTCTTACAGGTTTCCTCCAGGCWTAATGCCTCTGAGGAGCAAATGTTAAGGAGATCCTCCTTGGCCATTCTGTGTGGTGTGAATGGCTGCAGGGTATTGCCATTCCCTCTGCTAAGCAGATTTCACTTTGTGCCTTAAGGTAAGGAAACTCTTGAGTGCTGCATAAGAACAAGCTCAGCAGCAGTTACCTTTGTGAAAGATTACTATTTTCAGTTTGCTGTCCAGCCTTGACATCAGATGGATAATAGAAAATGGAATTGGAAAGGACCATAGGAAGCCATCTAGGCCCAGGAAGAAGATTCCTTCCCTTGGTTTGTTATCCAGACCATGGCCACTTCCAAGGTATATGTAGGTACAAAACCCACAGTGTTGGGAGTGGTTCTCAGGGCCACTTTGTTGCCTTTGAGACTGTAAAAAAAAAGGTGACATGCCAGATGGAAAGGGCTTGCAGGGCACTGCTTGGATTATCATGTAGCAGGGTATTAGTGAAAGAATCTGATTCACTTCAATTAGTGATATGTCAGTGTGTTTTGGCCCGACCACTGCTGACCTGYAGATAACCTTTTGCCATGACACGGTTGGTGACGTACCATGATGTGAGGAAAGGATTCAGCTGTTTAAGTAGCTAAGCACACTGCTTAATGAATTGATTACTTTTCTTGAAAAGCACAGAAAATTTTAATGACTTGTTAAATTTTAATGACTTGTTAGAGAGCTTTTTATCCTTGGTTTTGTGTTTGCAGCACATTATCTACAACAGTAATGCACAGTTAGAGACCGTTTCATCTCTCTACTTCTGGTTTAGCTGATGGTGTAGTGAAAGGAAGTAGTGGATACAGTCCTTTTTGCTATATTTAATGCCTTTTCTYACTTTATTTTTTATATGTGGTAATGTCGTCCTAAATACAGAGATGAATACTTTTTTTTTTTTTAAATTATAGTGGCAGATTTCTGGATTTCCATAGGTATTGCTCATTTATAACACACCAGAGCAAGCAGAGCATATCTTTATGGGTAGAGTACTTACTTGATTTTTGTGCTTCTGTTTGCTTGCAGATTAGCAGTATTTCCCCATGCATTCTCCCCGTGATTTGGGAAACAAAGGATGGAATTTTGGGGGGAACAATTCAAAGCAGAAATAGGAGAGCCGAGGCTGCTTTCAGCTGAAGGAGCAAGGAAGAATGGTTGAGAGATCACCCTTAGTCCATGAAAAGTCATCCTTATCYGAGTACAGCAGTCTAATGCTTATTATAGTTTTGTATCTCTGTGAGCTTGAAAGGGCATCTTCCATCTCAGGAGATGAAGGGTGGTCTTGTCTCTGCTGGTGTTGGGTGGGGGTTTTACTTAGACTAGGGCTGGCTTGTGAATAAGAACAAGAATTGAAGAGTGGGGCCTTAAGGGTGACTGAGGGGGTAAGGAGAAGATCCAGACAGCCTTGCTCTTGTGTAATAGGTTTGCCCTTCTTGAGAAAGAGGATTGCTGTACTGGTTTTGGAAGTGAGATAGCAGCTGCATTGTTTGTAGTTGAGTCTTGGAAATCTGGGGGGAAGGTGGCAGCTTCCAAGTGTGACCTGAACCCTCCGTATGGGGTGTGTGCTCCTCCTGGCYTTGTCCTGTGCTGCATCTGCCCTGGTATTCTTAGAGAGTCCTGCTGATGTGGGTACTCAGAGGTGGCTGTGTTGAGAGCTTGTGTGAACACCAGAGCCTTTAGTGCCATTAGAATCCCTGAGTGCARGATCAGGGAGCGAAGGAAGAAAGGTGTGCAACTGTTTTGTCCTGAGGAGTTTGTGTTGCATCTTGTACTGCTGCCTAGAACAGATCTGCCAGACCACATGTWAGTGGGATGAGGCCTTTTCTTTTTGCTGATCACTCCAACAGTGGAGCCTGTTAGTCCTCAGAGATCAGCAGGGTTGTTTTTTATGAGAGACATGTCTGCATAACAAGATTCAAGCAAACATTGCARAGGCACGAAGGAGGCTTTGCTTCTGGAATCTGTCAAGTTCATTGTTTTCAGAACTCTCTAGCATGGGGTGTTTACTCGAAATCCTGGCGTCCTTTCCCTCTGTCGCTTTGTTTACTCTCTCTTCCCTTAAGGTCCCATAGTAACGGSTGCTCTGCCTGCAGCAGTTCAAGGACACGACAGCTGAAGTGACCTTGGCCAGCATGGCTGGGACACCCCTGGCCAGGCTGCAGCGACTCAGTGACTTCTGTATCCAACAGCCAGACCCTTCCCCAGCTCATTTGAGCTTGTWTTCCAAAACACTCTTCTTGTCCACATTGTCCCATCTGTGCCAGGGGCTTGGTTGCCTTGGCACCGAAATTCTAATGTAGGGCAAGGGTTAGACTCACTCCAGCCAGMCAGGGTGATGAGAGAGAGCCCAGGCCTGTGTGGTAGTGCTGGTGTATCTTTGGAGCAGCTGGAATGAAGTGACGCTGGGATTTCACAATAGACCTAAAAATAACTCAGGCCCACAGCATTTAGTTGCTGTATGTTGATATGAATGTGCTGTGAGCCATCACAGGTTGTTTTGYTCAATTCTTCTTGCTGCATCTTGCATCCTGATTTTGGGCTGCTCTTAAATCTGTACTATTCTGTTTATTCTCACTGTCCACACCATTCACAAAGGGACAGAGACCAAATGGAGCAGGAATTGTGGAAGAGCTTCTCAGGTCTTTGTGATTCTTCTTTKAAGTCCATGACTGCTCTTGGTTATCTTTCTATCAAGCAGATTTTTGCTTTTGGTGCTGTGGTGTGACATTTGATTTAGCCTGTGTTAGTTGTTGAAAGCCACTACTTTGCAGTGTCCAGGCAGAAGTGATCATCAAGGTAAAAAAGGAAAGGCATGCACATAAAAAGGAAAACTTAAAAAAAAGGTAAAAAGGAAATACCTGGGCTTGTGGGTCTGGCAGCTGTTAGAGAAGAAGTGCCAAACAGGAAGAGGGCAGTGGAAGATCTTGTTGCATTCCTGATCTGCCAGTCATTGGATATGGGTGTTATCTGCTGCCACGTTTCCCAGAGCAAAGCATGATATCATTTGTTTTGTTCTTGGATGGTCAGTCTCTGCTCATCCTGATTAACTTCTGTGTGTTTATATAGAAGATAGTAGTCTGAGTGAGCTTAGCCATGGCAAGTCAAGCTCTGTTAATAACATTTACAGTGACAACTGTGCATCAGAACTCTCAGTATTTGAGTGAGAGGCAACACAGCCGAGTCGTGGTCCTGCTAAGCTGTGCTGTGGATTCAGGAACGAGCTCTGAAATGTGCTTGTCTGTTAGCAGCACACAAAGGTCTGGATGTTACATGTCACGCTTCTCGTGTTAGCTCGTYCTGTACTGTGTCCAAAGAAGGTATGAATGTTTCCCAGTATAACTCCTGCATATTGGTATCTGCACAGCTGAGTCCAGCTTTCTGTTTGCTTGGTAAACATCTGTCCCTGAAAGGATGGAGGCTGAGAGAACTTGGATGGAAAATGTGCTGGTGGTGTGCCAGATGTGGGAAAGCACATAGCAGTGAAAGGAACTAGCTACTTGCTTTCACTCTTTAAAACAGCTTTTGAGGAAGAAAATTGAGTGCAGGGTTTGTAGAGGGTGGAACAGGCTTGCCACCTGGAAACATGACTTCTGGGTTAGAGGATATGACACTTTTAGTTCTTCCTCTCTAAGTCAAAGGATTTGGATATGGTTGTGAAATATTTAGATCTGTTACAGAGCCAGAGAAGCTCTTTGCATGTTGTCAGCTTACTTTAAATGAACCCAGTGTTGGGATGGGAGAACTGACTTCATCAGGAATACAAATATCCTCAAGGAGGAAACTGCACTCTCTTCAGGTAATTATTACCAACCATGTTTGACACCTAAAACAGAAAACAGAGGTTGTGAAATAATTGCTTTGGGAAACCAAAGCAACCTGCCCAGAAGTTGGGGCATCCAAGTCTTTGCAGTAGTCACCATAATGGCTGTTCTTTACTAAAAATGTCATATACCTCCCTTTTCAAAGCAGAGACCTGCCAAATTAATATACCTACTCAACTGGGCAGGTTGTGTCTGTAAACAGCAAAAAGAGAAAATATGTAGTTCTTCCAATTCACTCTTAGGGAGTGAGTTAATATGCTTGCTAATACCATTTTTGTTTAGAGTTGAGAGGTGCTGGTTGTTGAGAGCTGGCAGGAATATCATAGGGACAAGCTCATGCTGTTCTGACCCTTCCCCAAGCACCTGTTCAGCTRCTGGGACTGAGCACTGGGCAGGCTGGACCTGTGGCACCCTGGGTGGGTGYCATTACAGCTCTTGCTAAAGCAGGTGCCAAGTGCTACAGTGAGCTACRCAGTGTTTTAGTATCAGCTGGGAAAAGATTCCAGGCAGCATTTGGTCTCTGGAAGCTGCAGATAAGACCAGAGTGTGTGGCTGTGGCTGCTCTYGGTGGTAGCAGCCCCTTTTATGCTGCTTCCTCCCATCTCAGACTTCCTGAAGGTGCTGGCTATTCCATGGTCTTGTGAAAGTACAGAGCCAGTGTGTTTGTGACAGGAGTGACACTGTGATCTGAGTCATTCCTCCTGTGAGGAGGGGTTATCTCCAATCAAACTGCATGGGAACCAGAGGCATTCCTAAATCCTGGTCTGTCTCTCATGCTATGTGAAATACTTAACCCTTAATGGAAACTGTGGGATTAGATTGCATTTATTTACTTTATCAAGACAGCAAATGTTGCTAAAGAGCACAGCTTAGCTCTGCAAATAGATGCATAGAATTCTGCAATAAAAGCTAATTCATTACTGTGTCTAATAAAATTTTGGTCTGTGAAGGCTGTTGTTTAGGAACCCAGCRTGGATCCCATCTGTTTTCAGTATCCAGTTGTACAAGTAGAACCCTCAAATCTCCAGTAAAAATCTTAGCAAAGCCTTAAGGAGACTAAAACTTTTATTAGCAGTTTTTATTAGCACATTAGTAGGCTTGGTGTCTGAGCTTGGCATGTGGTGATTATAGGCTGGGTGGATGTAGCAGGCYTTTGGAAATGGGGATACAAGCCCTAGGACATTCAGAGAGGTTGCTTCTCTCCTTATTTACCTTTCATATGAGCTGTCCCAAGGGACTGTCATGTCCCCAGGACAGGACTCTGCAGAGTGAAGGTTGAGGCTGTTTTTTTTCTGATTTTGGCACATATGAAAAAAAAACAAAAAACACAATTCAAAGAAAAGACTTCAGTGAGGGTCATTTAGTGACTTCGTTGTTGTTTTATCTATAGTAAGATTTGGGAAAGTGTTGATGTTGTCACATGTTTTACTGGTGAAGTCACCACTTGATTTGGGACACGAACCATCTCAGTCCCTTTGAAAGTCAGTCCAGCTGTGTATTTTAACTGGTGTGCAGGTGAATGGCATGAGAATTTCTGAACCATTTTGCTGCTTGATATTTAATCATGGTGGTTGCTGGGAAYAAGGGAATGACTTTATAAGGGTGTGATGCAATAAAACAAAGCCTTTCTCTGACACTCACCTCATACAGTGAGGTTAAATATTGCTTTATAAAGTTAACTGCTATGAAATATTCATCATTGGCCTGTGCTATGCACAGTTACTACAGCCACCATCATTACAAAACAACATCCAACAATTCAGCAGTACTGGAGCCRCTAAGAACAGGGTTGATCTCTCCATCTATGTGTGGAAATCTGGCATTGCCCTTGGACTGTCCAATCCTAGACAGGCAATGAGAGCCATCTGGGAAAAGTGTGGTGAGGATTATGTGGCGTGAGCATTAGCTCCTTCCCTGCCAGCCCTGTGTCCCAATTAATTAAATAAGGGTCACTCACACAGCCTTTCCTKCATTGCAGCAGACAAATCTTCACAGCTTCTGTTTGACTGGTGACTCAGAGGTGAAAGTTTGTTTTCCACTTCATGTTCTCTAAATGTTCATCCTTCCCGTCCTTCTGTGGTCTTGGATGGGTGGATCCTGGGGAGTTTCACTGCCTTGTTTGATTTGTGGCTGCTCCCATGGCAGRACCATACACAGGGTCATGGGATGCTCACCATGAGCTCAAGGGCTGGTTTTGGTGAAACATTGCCAAAACATCTGTTTGCACATATATCCAACAGAGCTCTAAGTGGAGACTTTTCCCGTGAGTYGTGCATGACCTTTTAGAGTGGTTTGGGTTTTTTTTTTTTGGAAGTTTTCTCCCTGCTTTCTGTGGGATTCTGATAGATCTTTCCATAGTTTCAGTAGTAACACARCAGTGCCTTTAGCCTGCTTCTGTCTCTTGTGTAGTTTCTGGTTCARCTTTTATGTAAACTTTGAATAAACTGTGTGTGCTGTTGCAGTCTTGAGTCTGTAATAACTGAATTTGGGAATCAGCCTGGTGTTTTTCAAGCTGCAGGGAGCTGGCTGCAGACAGCTGGGTTGAAAGCTTTGTGTCACAAGGGGGGAGCTGGGGGAGCATCTCTGCTTTTGCAAACCCTTAAGGCTGTTTCAGAATAAGATCCCTGAAGTCTTGCAGTGTATTTATGGGGTTGTAATGTTGTTCAGAGAATGTTACAGTATCCTCTGCGGCAGAAGCACTGGTTTCGGGTTTCTGGTGCATGGTAAACAGCTCTGGGYCCCGGTGGTATGTGTGCTGCTCAGAGAGCTGTGCTGATCTGCTACACTGATAGGGTTTGTTTGGGTTTTGCAGAAGCTCCGTGTGTGAAAAATCTTTTAAGTCCCAGATCATCACATCTTGATCAGTTCATTAATCTAGACTGGGGCCTTCATGTTCAGAAAGATCCTGTCACATTTATAGCTCTCCATAGAAGAGTCCTTACCAACAACCAACCTTTTAAAAGAAAATGGAGGTGTACTGCAAAACYCTATCAGTTCCTGATCATCTGTATTGGAAAAGAGCTCTTGGTAGTGAATATTGTGATTCTGAGAAGTTTGATGAAAAGCAAGTGGCAGAAATCAAGTCTTAGGAAGAAGTGGTAAATTTGAAAACACTGAAATAAGTAGGATCGCTTCCCTTTATATTGGAGCAGCTCTAAAAATGTCACTTCTTTCCAGCACACATGAGAGCACAGGAAGCACTACAGAAAGAAGGAAAACCAAATGTATAGAAAAAGAAGGAAAACCATATATACTGATCTGATGTGAAACATGTAAATGTAATCCTTGCTGAAGCTTRGTCCTSCTGGTAGCATTTCTAGTGTGAGYTGTGTGGYTGGGATATGCTTGGCTGCTGTTCTGTCCTTGCTTTGCCACTGACACACTGTGTGGCCATGGGCAGCTGCTCTCCTTCATGGCATTTCAGATTTGGGCAGTGAAAAGGGTGGGATTTGCCTCTGAGCCTGGATCTCTGAGCATTGTGTCAATTCCGTGTGTCAGCCTCTTTTTCCATAATGGGCTTTCTTTAAGAAGATCCTGATTTTTGACACTTGAAGTGTGTGGCATTTTATGAAGTGTTAATATTTATAAAAGTACAAAGTATGTGGCTGTTGTAGAGGGACAGAGTTAAGGACAGGAGGGATYGAGAGAGGTTTTGGGAAGGTCAGCAGTGACAGATGTGATGGTAAGCCCCATTTTCTCAGCCTTTTTGGCTGGCATATTACTGACATTGCTTAAGAAGCCTTTTGCTTTTCTTGCTGCTCCCCTTCTGTACTAAAATGAGCCACTGTTGAACAAATGTCTGAAAAGCAGGAACATTTCTAGAAATATCCTTTGATTTCTGACTGGAAATGAGAAGCTGTCTAAATATTCTGAGTCTCTAAATAGCCACTGTCTGAAGGACACTATAGCCTTCCAGTCTCCTTCRTATTTGCATGTTCGTTATGTTTGCCCAGTGCGTTTTTCACCCTTTTATAACCTGGATGAAACCTGCATCTGGTGAAGGCATTGCTCACTGGTCCTTCCCAGCTGTCTGCAGCCTTCCCCTGTGCACAGCTGGCCCTGGCCATGTTGTGTTTGGYTAAAAATGCAGCCAAAGACTCCTTTCCTTGGTTGACACAATGGTGGGGTATGAAAAGCTGTCAGGGTAGGTGTGATAATRCTCTCAAAACCTGAGTTTTTCAGCTCTCCCTGAGGAGGCTGYCTTGGCACAGCACCTACCTGGTCATTCTGAGTCCAGAAGAGACAATGTTATCAGAGCAAGAGCCCAGGCACTGCAGACTTTCATTTATGCAAATCAAGTTAAATCTCCAAGCTTAAAATAGCATTGAATTTATAATGTAAACAAATCAAAGTTTCTTGTGGATTTGTTGGGGCAGGAATGTTTGCTTCTGGCGTACAGCTGACCTCTCACTTTCCTGTTCCATTTCGGGAGGTGCATACCTGAGCCTGCCTGTGTGAAATCAGTTGAGATAACATGTTCCTTGGCAGGTGTTGCAATTCCAATTTGCCAGTGGCTAAATTTGATCTTTGTTTTTATTTTTCTAACACTTCTTAATAGATCATGTTCAYGATGGAGAAAAAATATTTGTCTGGTCCAGAATCTCCATCTTCAAGATTGAAGTATTATTTTTTAAAGGAGATTCATCAAATGTTTTGTTTATAAGGGGAACGTTTTGGTTGTTTTAAAATGTTTGATTTAACTTCAGCACAAAGTTCCCTGCTGTCATTTGTGGTTTGTGAGCGATAGAACATCCCTCTGCAGCCCTGAGCCTGCTGCTATGGGAGGATTTCAGGTAAGGAGGATGAACCAGGTAACCAAGCAAACSACCTGCCCTAAATCTGGCTTTTAGAATGAGCTCTGGCTGGGATTAGTATCCTCAGGCTCCAGCTGGGATTAACTTTATAGGCAGGAATAGTAAAATGCTAAAACGTGGTCTCYTTGCCAGTCCTACACACATTCACACCATGTAGGAATATTTTGGTTTCTCTTGCCTGCCCCTTTGCTCCAACACACAATGCATATAATCTGATTCTCTGAATGAACCTTTGTTTGGGGAAATACTGTTAGTTTTGGCTCCTGGAGAGCTGAGCTGACAGGCCCAATTCCCCAGAAAAACAGATTGGAGATTAAAAAACAAACTAAAACCACGCCTTCAAAAAAAAATGCTGGGGAGAAGCCAGAAACTTCCTATTCTGTGTTGCTGAAAAAGCTAATCTCTTTAGCTACTGTACTATCAAATCAGATTTTTATCCTRTTACTTAAATTAAGAGCCTCATTGCCATTATGTGTAATAGAAGTAAAATTCTTACCCTGCCTCAAAAATTTGCGTGACCATGTACAGGAAGGAACTGGGGAGAGGCACGGCGGAAGTGGGTTTTGAGGCTGAAGCTAATAAGGCAAAAAAGAGTTGTTTTAGCACAAGGGCAGTGAGAATCTGTTACCTAAACAGGAAAACACAGGACATTTCTCTAGCTTGTTCCCATCAACTGAATTGACAAAATTCAGATTTGGAAACAAAATAATCTGTTTACAGCCATAGCATAGTAGACTTCAGGGTCTGTAGGGGAAGTGAGTCCTCCAGATGTGAGTAGCTGCTTCCCAGCCTATCTGCTGGCTTTGCTGGGATACATATTTGGGCAGCAGGACAGGCCAGTGGAATCTAAACCACAACGCTTGGAGGTTTGTGTTTAAATTCCACAGACAATAGATCTTGGCCAGGTATTCTCTGAGTGCAAGAGAAAAAATAATACCTCCTGAGTTGGGAAACCAAATGTAGCCAGAGATTTTCCTTGTCCCTGCATATCAAARCAAGTGAAAGATGAGAGGATGGAAGCAAGGGGTTTATGTGCAAAGCACAGTGGTATGTCAAAAAAMTGCATGTCCCACTTCTAGTGCTGTCACTCACCCCCTTTGTGGTCATGGGCGTGTAATTCACTCTTTACTTTTTTTAAGCAGGACATCCTGCATTCCATCCTTACAGGGTATTTTAAAAATTTCTTACTTTGTACAGCATTTAGTTCACTGCAATCCCAAGATCACTTCCCAGCTGAAATTCCAGCTCAGCAACTTTCACACGTAATGGTGTGGAGAATGAACTGAAATTTTTCTGAATGGGAAAARGGGATTTTCCAGGCTGGTGTTTATGGCACAATCCTCCCTATTGCCTTCTATTAGAAAAGAATTTAAACATAAGGCTGTGGTATTGTTGTGAATGTTTCCGAGGGAGGTAAAAAATGGGAAACTGCAAGTTGAATCAGTAACAGCTGAATAAAGCATTTGAACTGTCTAAAACCCATAAGTTCTGCCATGCTATACCATATAGTTCCCATTTAATTGACATGTATTCAAATCACCTGTTTAGTGGACAATATATGGAATTTATCTTAATATTTTAAAGTCTGCTTCTCTGTCCCTTCAGTGCTCTTTGTAGAAATCAGTTTCCTGAAATGCTGGTGTTTCTTAACACTAATAAGTAATGAAAGATCCCCAAATTGCATCTAGGTTTGCACACAGATAAATGTCACTTTCTGCTCAAATCTGGAGGGTGCTTATATTGTGTGGTTTTATATTGACTGAAGTCCATCTTAAAATCCTCTGAYTAAGGGAGGAGAGCAGGAATTCTTCTGTTGTGAGTCATCTCATCTCATAACAGAGCTTGGTCGTGCTTCTACAGATGTCGGAAGGAGTTTCTCATTGAGTTTATTAATTCAATGTTGTTTCAGTGCTAGGGAGAGCTACTGGTTTAAATTTTGCAGCTGTGAATGGCATCTCACTTGGATCTGTTAAGAAAGGTCACCCCTTTGCCTTGTCTCTACCGAGTCAAAAGAGTCCCTAAAATATCCTGCAAGATCATTTACTGAGTGGTATTAACCTGGAACAAAATGATGAGATTCTCAGAAGCAAAAYTTAGCATGTAAATGGATACTGTCAGTGTACTGTTTGAATATAAACCTTCTCCCTAATTACATTTCAAGTGATTGAAGAAAAATTTATAAATCAAAGGTGTTGAAGGGAATCAGGTCACAGTCTCACAGTGGATGTCTGTTTTTTGTATTTCACTGCAAATTTTGTGATGTTTGAAGGTTTGTAATCGTTTTAAAACACAGCTACTTTCACTGGAGTTTTAGAAATTGAGAATTGTGTTACTGTGACAGATAAGTGCTGCTTTATCTGCCTGCTTGGATCTCAGTTGCCTAAGGTAGTTCCTGAGCTGGGAAAAAGCATGTTAAAAACCTTGGGAATAGACTCCAGCCTCTCTTGTGTGTCCAGGACTAGTGGGTGAAAATTGCAGCAAATGGAAGTGGCAGGCTCAGGTGCCTGCAGCCTTTCCTGTGACTCCTCCAAAGCACGTTTGGGCCACTTTGTSCAGGRRGATTTCCAGCTCTGTTGGCTGTTGAGCTGAAGCTCTTTTGGCTGGTTTGCTGTGATCAAATCACTTGATGAGGACATTTGGACTCAGGAGGTGGAGATTTCTACATGGGAGRCTGAGCTGAGCTGCTGGAATGCACTGCAAGTTACCCGTCAGATGGTTTTCAGCTGCTTTGATTTGATCTGTGTATGATAGTGARGAGAGTATGAAAGTCACCTATTCCTCCAGCGCTGTTTACATGAGCTGAGCTTCAGGCAGCAGCGTTCCCTGCAGGATGCACTCCTTGAGTTCTTGTGCTTGGACACCCTCTGTGCAGCACCAGCATTCCCACACGCTGTGGGTGCAGCTGTCCTGGCTTGTACCATGCACTGTTGGTCCARTTCTCCCTTGGGATGTTCTCCTGCTCCCCTGTTTGGAAGCAGCATCCCTGCAGAGCTGCAGCAGCTCTTGGAGAGGGACCCAAACCCATGTGGGGTTATTTTATTGTGCTACAGCTGCAGTGACCATCCATCCATCCATCCCTGATCCATCCATCCCTGATCCATCCATCCCTGATCCATCCATCCCTGATCCATCCATCCCTGATCCATCCATCCATCCATCCATCCATCCATCCATCCATCCATCCATCCATCCATCCATCCATCCACCTGTTGGGAAGTTGTTCCACACTTGCTGGAGGAGTTGGCATGGTCTTACAGAACTGGCAGGAGCAGCAGCCAGATGGTCTCTCCAGTTGTTTGGGTATTTTCCTTGTTGCTGTTTTGCTGCTTTAAAATCTGAAGACTGCTTTCAGTTATGCAGCTGCTCTCAGTCACAGTGTTGTTCAAAGTAATTGACTTTCCATTGACTTTGGAATTTGGAATAGTATCTAAATATTGTTGTCAGCTTCATGCTGATTCTTCTCCACTGAGGCTGAAGTCGTTTCACTTATGACCTCAAGCTGGACTTGTGTTTTGCTCCCATGGGAACTAAAAATAATAATTATTTTAAGAATAGGTTTTTAATCACTTCCTTCTTTTGATGTACTAGTCTTGTTTAGCTTTTTCTAAGAATGTAATTGAAAATATTTTAAACTATTTGTGTTTTAATTCCAGTTTTAATTAGCTCTTTGAAGATGCAAGGAGTGTACCAGACTTGATTACAGTTCCTTTTAGTCTTTTTATAGAAAAGCATTTGCTCTTGTTATTCTGAGTGCAGATTATTAGAGTTTTGTTGCTTTGGCAAACTGTCGAGTCACACTGAGCTATGAAGAGATGAACATTAAGTTGACAGATTTCTTAGTCAAAGGCATGTGGGYACTTTGTCAGCACTGGTGATGCATCACCACGTTAATCTCCTGTCTCCAAACTGTTAATGTACAGATGAGAAACAGGAAAAGAGGCGCTTTAGTCTGGGTTTAGAAGGAAAGATAAGGTGTGCAGTGGTTCMGTGGCAGAGCAGGCTGTGCAGTGAACCCTGAGGGTGCTGGGATAGTTTGCAGTGATGGGAGAAATATTAAGTGGGTGGAGATCCACTCTCTGCACTGGTATATGAGCTGGGTAACAGTGAGAGGAAATACTTCATTTGGAGATCTTTCCATAAACTAAGAGTCTTGAAATTTAGAMGTGGAATTTTGGGAGATGTATTTCAAACGGTGGCATATGGATGCATGACTGGAAAGAAATAATCCAGAAGGATTTCCTAAATGTCTGTGATCATTCACAGTTTGATTGTACTGAGGGTCATAGAGCCCAGTGACAGAGAATAGCACAAATATATTAACTATTATTATTCTATTCCTTGCTAGTAGTTGATATGGTTTGCTGTCACTCCCAGTCAGCTAAAACCCCTAAAAACACGAGGGAGAGCCTGGGATAGGCACAATTCCTATACATTTAACCTCTGGCTTGAAATTTAGTTTATTATGAGTATTTCCTACTTCCTCTGCYCTGTCAAGAGTATGGATTAATGATTCATAAAGGTGTGTTTTAAGGGCTGGGTACTTYGTGTTTATACAGTGCTTACTAGAGTCCTGCTGCCTCTTCCTTTTTCCTTCCATTTCTCTTCCACCTCCCAGGATCATTCATACATTAGACATTTCTTTTTCCAGCCTTGCCTTTCCTTGGAGAAAAGTTACTCTTTGTAGCCTGCTGGTGTTCCTTTGTGCCCAGCTCTGATTACCAGAAGTGTRGAATTGGTGGGTTAGGTTTTTTCTTGGGCCAGAATTGGCCCATTCTTCCTTTCCAGTGTTTCCAGCCTGGAAAATCAAATGGAACTGTAGAAATGGACTTCAAAAAGTCCAAACCACAACTGTATTTGACCAAACATGCACAAGCCTCTTAATTTTGAGTAATCTCAATCCCAATTGATGGAAGTTTATTCACAGGTGGGGATTTGAAAAGGTGTGATACTGGCAAAGTGTGGGTGAAATTAATTTCATTCCTGCTGATATTTGTGAGACCAGTTGGGATAGATTTTAGTTCTCATGGATGAGAGCAGAGTCTTGACTGGATTCACTTCTGGCTGCTGGCTCAGTGAACCATGGACAGCAAAAGCTGTGGCTGGCCAAGCGTGGCTTGCTGATGTTTTATCTGTTGACAGTTTGACTCTTTTTTGGGGGGATGCTTCGTCTCGAGAGGAAGGGAGAGAGAAAAGGTGGAAGCAGAATGATTTGTTTTCTGTTTTGTTGCAGTGGAAGGCTGGTTTCACCAAAATGGAAAAATTTTAAGGGATTGAAACTTCAGTGGAGAGATAAAATCCGTCTCAATAACGCCATCTGGAGGGCCTGGTATATGCAGTGTAAGTACCGCGCTGGGGGCGGGTCTGAGAGCCAGAGGATTGAAATTACTGTGTAGTGAAAAGCTCAGGAATCTGCTCAAAGCCTGATATRTGGGAGGCAATGCTGTTGGATCTGGGCCTTTCTAGATGTGCCCACACCGAGGGTCTGCTGAATGCTCCGAGCTCACCCTGTTTGCCATYGGTTATCAGGGAGGAATCCTGGCTAGACTCACCTTGCCAGTGAWGTGACAGAGCTCTGCAGGCCCTGCACGTGCTCAGCACTCACATTTTCATTGCTGTTTCAGACCTGGAGAAGCGCAAGAACCCCGTGTGCCACTTTGTGACCCCTCTGGACGGCTCCGTGGATGTCGATGAGCACCGTCGGCCAGAGGTGYGTGAAACCCCGGGAACAGCCCTGTGAGCTCTAGGGTTTGTAACAGGATTTTCTAGTCTGCTGGAAACAAGGGCAGCATAGCAAATCTGGGCTCTGTTTTTATTTAGAATGAACCATTAAAAGCAGACTGAACCTGGTTTTGTAAGTTCATCACATTGAGATGATCAAGGTGTAAGCAGAAGGACATTTGTTATCTGTGTGACTTATGTTAATTTTATAGGTTAATGAATCATAAGTTGTAGAAGGGCTATTTGAATAGTTAAGATTTTGACAGCYGCTGCTGTCTTCTGACTGAAAGTTGGTGGGAAATCAGAGTGATGACTGTTTTCAGGACTGAATCTAAGTGACCTTGGGAGAGTTTTCTGTATTTTATATAATTGGTGAGGTGTGGTTTCTTTTTCTGTGTCAAGGTAAMTTCACAGACAGAGCAAATATGAGTTTGTGTTCTTTCACTTTTGTGCTCTTGTAAACATAAATGAAAACTAACATCTGCCCTCTGGCTCCTTGCAGAAAACCAGTGAGGCCCTTGATGTGGCAATATGTGACTCTCTATACTGCATAACTCTAGAATAATTTATTACTCAGAGGAGTTCCAGATGAGTTTGTGGAACTGTCTCAGGTTTTTGAAAGAACAGTGTTGATGTTTGTGTTGAAARTGACCCTCGAACACAAAGTTAAGGCTCTCATTAGTCTGCTCTCCCCAACTTACACACTGCTCTCTGCGATACATTGAAGACCCATATTGTCTGACCCTTTTGTTGCCATTAGTGTGTGGCCTGCAAGGTCYTCCCTGAGCTGGACATCAGATTTCTATTGCTTTGCATCATTCGTAGCAGCTTTTGCTTATGTGTRCGTCTGTGCATGTGGCCTTGTGAAATCCACAGGGTGTTGTGTGCTTTATACATTATATTTCAGTAAATTAATTTAAAAGGGGTATTTTTGGCCATTTCTTAACTGTTGGTTATGGTTGAGCTGCTGTGGGAGATGCTGACAGTGCAGTCAGACATCATCTYGTGTTTGGTTTTTGTGGGAAGGGTGAAGTTAGTACTGTCAGATTTGCTCTGTAATAGCTGAACTCTGGGACAGTGTGGGCTGCTGATACATGAGCTCAAACAGAATCAGCATGCTTTCTTTTGCATTTTTTATGCCTGAATATTTGCTTGGAAATTTATTGAATATTCAGCCCTTACWTGATTCCGTGTCATTCATGGTATGTGTTTGTGTTCTCAGGCCATTGCAACAGAAGGGAAATAYTGGAAACGAAGAATTGAAATAGTCGTCAGGGAATACCACAAGTGGAGAACATACTTCAAGAAAAGGGTCTGTTGGTTTACACAGTCAAAGTAGTTTWCTTGAGCTTGATCAGTATGTTGTTGCTTTTTGAGTTTTTTTTATCACTTTTCCTGGCATGCAAGAGTACTTAAAACAGATGATAAGCTGGTAGAGACATGCTCATCTGACTAGTTCCACTTAAATAAAAATTATTGTGCTGTGGCTGATTGTGCATGATTGGGTCTTAAAAGTTTTGCAAAATCAGGTCTTCTGCTGGCACATACAGGACCTATTCTGACTTTACCATCTGTTCTTTTCTCGTTTTGCAGTTACAGAAACATAAAGATGAAGATCTTTCAAGTTTGGTCAGGGTAGGTAACACCACTGGGAAGTGGCAGCATTTGTGCTTGTAGAACCTGCAGTAGATAACAAAGCTGTAACATGCAGTAGCTTGCTGTGATTAAAATCTAAAGACAAGCATCTTGCTTAAGCCTTAATTAAGGTTAACACCATCATGTTCTGTGCCTTAGAGAGCAATGTAAAATTTGTAGCTTAAATTGGATGGAGGAGAGGTTGAATGTAAAGTGCTGTGACAGAAGAAATGAGAMTCAGCATTGCATGTCCAGAGAGATCAGTGTCTTTGAGGGCTGGCACATGATTTCATCTTGCTACTGAGTTGTAGCTGGCACTGCTGCCTTGCTTGTGTAACTGGATCTGTGAAGATGTGTGAGCCACATGTTGCAGATCTTCCTGCTGTGCCCACAGCTCAGGCAGATAGTGTGCCAGAATCCTAAAAAAGGCCAAAAGGGTTAAAGGAACAGTGGTATCACTATTTAGTATGTCCTCTCAAGCTRTCAAACCTGCTTTGGGTGTATAAACTGATGATCAGAAGCACTGTTCTGTTTGTGCAAGGCAGTGCAGTTTAGGTCAGCCTGTAGTGAGGGATGGGTAAGCCAAGTCACATTATGTTGTATTTTTCATGGGCAAAAAGTGCCTTGTGCAAACTCAGAGTGCAATTACACTTTACTACGCTTCAGAGTTTCAGCTACATCTCACAAGACAGGAGTTGTTTGCTTTGCATTATTGCTGTTCATGTTATTTTTAATCTTTATTCAAACCAAAGGATTGTTAAATTAGTTGCRAAAATACTTGTGTAATCAATCAAASAAGAAAATRTTGTTATTTGTCTTATATCCTTCTAGTCAACAACTGCATTTTGGGCAAAAACCTTTCCCAGAGTGTTGTGGTGTTTCAGTGAGCTGAAGTTGCTGATGTATCAGAAGTGCCACTGATCTGTTTCAGTCCATTTGATGGCTCCTCAGGGAAAGGTTCTTTAAAAATGTGAAAAATGTAGGCTGCTTTTATAGATCTGYACCAGACTGCTTTGGCTTTGTCCAGGCAGCCTGACCTCTCTTCCTTTCTTTTGACAGGATGATGATGTGGTTCTCTGGCARAAAAGAAGGTATGGCAGAGAAACCCCTGTGCCAATGGAGGAAGGCAGCCTCTTGGATGCAGACATGCTCATGTCCGAGTTCACAGACACCCTGTTCTCCACACTGTCTTCGCATCAGCTGGTTTCCTGGCCGAATTCCAGGGACATAGGTATTTGTTGTCTGTAGCTGTGTTGCAGTGAGAACCCCTACAAAAACTGTGGTTTGTTGCCTTGGTGTTCTTGCAATCTGCCTAAGTAATCTATTTTATATTGCTGATACAGATGAAAACAGGTCAGGGAATGTGGCTGTCTTACAGTTCTGTGGGTTATGGAATCCCGGTTAATAATCCAAATTTAATTTCTGTCTTAGCTTCTTATATGTTGCTCCCAGCTTTGCTTGCTAATATTGCTCTGAATGAGTCTGTAATGAATATTTACCTTATCAATRGTGAAGGCACTGTGATTTATCTCAAACCATAGTTATGTGTCTGTTTTTAAGTGAGTGCCTGTGTATTTTTGCTTGGTTTTGTCCAGTACAACCAGTGCAAATTGCWTCTGTACAAACAATCCCAAGAGCTGTTCAGCTCTTTCTGGAGTCTCTGACTGTGATGGGACAGCACATGTCCACTGTTCACCATCTTTGCTRCGTGGATGTCTGAGCAGCTCCAGGGCAGCCATGGTTTACATGAATTGTACTCAAGGCAAATGAAATGGGTGATGATTTAACTTTTTAACTTTAACTTTAACTTTTTCTGCTACGAGCTGTGGTGGCTCAGGCTGTGCTTCCCAGCAAGGCTGTGTGTGGTGCAGCAAGGACAAGACAGGAGGTTTGGGAGCAGGAGGTATCTGAGCTTGGCAATCCCAGATGTCATTAGAGCCTTCAGGTTTCACCTCTTCCATTTTAGTAGTTGAAAGTTTCATTCCCCAGTGGCTTTGATTTCTGCACCGTGCTGTGGATCTGAAGAGAAGCAGATGCTCAGTTCATTTCAGCAGCAGTTTTTCTGTAACATCTCAGCCAAGCCTGGCTGTGGAGTGTTTTATTCCTACTAATGTTAYTATGTGAGTGATATGAAGCTAATCTAATCTATCTCCTGATTTTTGCAGGACACTTAGGAAATGCTGACATGATTCAACCAGGGCTTATTCCTCTCCAGCCAAATTTTGATTTTATGGATACTTTTGAGCCTTTTCAGGGTAAGAATCATCTATAGAGTTCATTACTTTCTGAAATATTGCAGTGATTTATGAACTAGGTTTTAAAAGAAGTGTAGGTGTTACAGGTATCTATGGTTTACCCATTTCATACTTCTTAGTACAAAAGATGAAGACATTTAACATTTTGTTTGTGTTTAAATATTTTATGGCACTGTCAGGAATTCCATATGACATTAAACTACTGCTGACAGCTTTGATAGTTGTGGATCTTCATGGAAGTCAAGAGTCACAGCTGTTTGCTGGCTCTGCATGCAGTCTGTATCAGTTCAGATAACTGAATTTAGTGGGACTTGCTGGGGTTCAGCTCTTGGCTGGCTGTGTGTAGATGAACCTTAAACAGAGGACTGATTTTCGCATTGTCCCAGTTTTCACGAAAGTTGAAGAAGTCAGCCCTGAAAAGATYAGTTCTTCTGGAAGACAGCAATTCATTGCTCAGTCACCAGCAGCTGAATGAAGCAAAAATCTCACGGTTTCGCTATTTACTAAATAATAATGACATTCCTGTGAATTTTAGGATCTAGCAATGCTGTACYTTGAGTATGAAAATTAGAAAATTAAGAGGTGATTTTTCATGTTTCAGAACTATTCACGCCCAGTCGCTCCAGTAATTATTTCCCTTCYGTGTCTGCTGTCAGCTCAGCTACCACAGACAGCAGCAGCCACTCTTCCCAGGTAAGAGAGGTTTAAAACAGAAGGCTCTGACACGAGCCATGTCCTCTCAGGAGGAGCTCAGACATGCCTGAATCAGCGATATTTCTCTTGTCTCTCAGTCTCCTGTCCTGCCGTCGGGTTCATTGCCCAACACGCTCCCAGCAGGGAACATCAGCGACGGACTGATTCCTTCCTCAGTACCTTCTCCTGTCATTCCTGACGTTGTTGCTGACCAGTGTTCCAGCATTAGAAGTGGGGGATCTTTCATCCAGCCAGCAGAATTCCCTGCYGACTCGTCTCTCAGCGGGCCACAAACTTTCATGTCAGTGTTCCAGCCGGCCCTGCCGCTGCTGCAGCCCCCGAGCGCACAGCACCCATCGCCGCTGCCCGCGGTGCCGCTGAGCCCTGCACCGGCMGCCTTTGCTGCTCCAGAAACGCCCAAATTCGGCCTCTGTGAATCCACGGTCATCACTCACACTGCTTCGGCCACGCTGACCCAGAACGCTCCTGCCACCACCTTCAGCCAGAGCCAGAGCCTGGTGCTGGCCACGCAGCAGCCGGGGGCAGGAGTGCCTTGTAACCTGGCCTTCCAGACTGCTGTTGTGCAGGGGCAGCCCCGGCCCCAGCTGCAATCCCAGCTGACATTTGCACTCCCCAAACCTGTTCCTCTGGCCAGTGCTGGGACAAGGCCCAAACAGTCACAGAAAATAGTGCCTGCTCCGAAGCCTGAAACAGTGTCCTTATTGGTAAAGAATGCCTTCATCACCCCAGGTGAGGAGCACTGTGTGGGGATGTTTTCCTTTTCTGAATGGGGTCAGCAGGAGGGAAAGACCTTCTTGCTTTTCTTTCTTTACATAATAAGTTAAAATCAATCTTCTGAGGGTGTCCACATAACCCCTGGATCCACTGGCTGAATGCAGTGGATGCACTGTTCAGTGGGATGCTCTAGACTGCTGTAAGGGTTGGAAGCAGTTTGGCTGAGTGTGAAAAGCTGACCTGTGAAAGGGGGTCTCTCCCTGTAACATCTGTGATGGGCTATGCTCCTGCCCCATAGAAACCTTGGATTTAGGTGGAATGCTGTTGTGATTAACTGCCCCTCAGAGCATTCAGCCACAGTGGAGGGGGAGATAGCTGGGAGAGAGTGTTACCTTCCCCTAGGAGAGGAGAGGAGGAGATCTCCTGAGGGAGCTGGACATCTTTGTCTCAAGCAGTCAGAGAGACCCATGAGATGCTCAGAGTCAGGAGCAGATTTTAGGTCAGGGTAGGAACACCTGGGACCTTCACACTGGGTGGGATTTGGAGCTATTAGCACTGCACAAGGTGAAGAATAACAAGATGAGGAGAGAGAATTTTGCTTGAGGTGTTTCTTGTGGGAAATCTTAAGGCTGGAGCATGAGAGGCAACGTGCTTTTCTTGGGATTATTGCAGGCTGTTTTTAGACTTGTGCTGGCTGGGGGCCAAGTGACTTCAGCCACTTGAAATGTGCAACAATAATTCAAGAAAAAGCCTGCCTGGAGGAGTATTGTTAAACAGGCTCTACTAGGGAGTAGGTGTGTTTGCCAGGGCCTGATAGTGAGGTTRCCCACCGAAAAGAAAAATCACTGTTCAGGAGAAGAACAGACCCAAGAGCTAATTCTAGGATGTCACTGGGACCAATTTGGTCCATGATTAATAGTGTTCCTATCTATAGTATGTTATAAACCAGCAGTAACTTYAGCAATCAGGACATGCATTTCTCACCTAGTAATGATTGTAGGCAACTCATTTTCAGAAAGCCTTTGCTCCTCCTTTTCTCAGTACTTCCTGGGTTGTTCCTCACCCCATATATTACTTTCCCAATACTCCACCATTTACTTCTAGACCATCACAACCACTGGCTTTGTTTCCCATGTAGATTAGTGGCATGTGTTTGGGGGTCATGGTGTTCCTAAACTATTGGGACATCAAGCTCAGGGGACAACTCCAAAAATTTATATAAATACTAGAGCTTTATTTTTGGCAGTAGAATGAACATCGGTACTTGTAAGTGAGGCATTTATGCCTGTCATTTGTCTCCAGGACAAACAAATCATCTGCTGATTTTAAAGCAAATTGCATTATATCTTTTGTTAGAAAGGGATGTAAGACATTGACTGCTCTGTGGTATAAGGACTCAAAAATGTGTTCAGATTGTCTCTTCAGGTGCAAGACTTCACTGCTATCACCACTTCAGGATAAATGTGCAGATTTTTGAGAGAAAAGTCTGCAAAAGATACATTTGTAGAACAGAAACATGAATCATGTAAAGTGACTTCTAAATATTGTTGCTGATTGTTGCAGTTCCCCAAATGTGGAAGTCAGAAAGGCCAAGCCTGTGCAGCAGCATTAATGCACTGGTGAGAGTAGGTTCTTGAGCTCAATAGAGATGTCGTAAGTCCGGCTGAACATCAGTGAACAGTGGAAGGGTTGTGATTCCAGCTTGAGATGTGGGAATGCTCAAAGAATGAACTCCCTGTGTCACAGCTCTCCTCCAGACAGACCCACGCAAGGGCTGGCACAAGGTTTGTGCAATCCACAGGCCTCTCTTACAGGGCCTGTGCACAAACTCCAGTTGAGTCAAAACACAGTTGTCAGTCACAGGTGACACTGTCAGGGAGGGGACTTWGGATAACCCTGCACTGTCTCCCTGTCCTGCTGTGTGTGTCCTTCAGAACCTGATGCTGAACTGCAGAGGGGTGGCTCAGCAGGGGCTGAGCTGTGCTGACACTTTTCCTGCATCGTGACTTTACGAGTACAAAGGAGAGCTGAGCCAAATGAGAGTGAAGCCAAATACATTTGGTTCMGTTTTATCAAAACCCAGACAGTAGCTGTGTCTTCACCCGATTTTTCCTTTAGTAACTATAGGATGGTCAATCATGTTCTGTSTAGACTGGGCAAGAACCATGTCAGCATTAATGGCATGTTAATAACTGCAYATATTGGTTGAATGGAGATCTTCACAGTGTCATGTGTAGAGATTTGCTGCTGTTCAGAATGGCCTCTAGCAGTCTAAGYACTGTACTCTTGGTTCTGTAGCATATTTTCTGGAATTTTGACACTGATTCCCAGTCACATTTGGTTGTCTTGTGGTTGTGTGTCATCTGAAGCAGCTGTAAAACCAGACARTGAAAGAAGCTGGAAGTGCTGAGGGAAAGGATTGAAGATACATGTACAAAGAAGCATGAAGTATTGAGTCATTGACCCTTCCTAGGTCAGCAGAGCAAACTGAGATCCCAAAGTGTGGATGGTCCTCCTCCTGTCAATCCCAGCTCTGACAGAATGAAGACACTTTGCATCTCCCTCAGTTACCACAAACCTCTGACAATTCACCTTGAAACAGTGACGCTAGGAAACTCAGAAATAGCTGGAGTGTTGARGTCCTTTGTACTGGATTAAGGGGGTGGAGATTGTTGGAAAACTGGTGGCATTTTATACTGCAGTGAAATAGTACAAAATAGATGCCCATTGATCCACCTGCCTGTTAAATGACAAGATACTTTACACAAAATAATCTCCAGCTTTTTCTTTTTTTTGTCTCATTAACTATTCTAACTGAATTATGTTCTTCAGCTGCCTTTCAGGGACAGTCCAGAGCTGTGATTGTAACTCCAGCACCTTTAAAAAGAGAGGGGATTTTGACGCCAGCCACGTCTCAGTCTAATGTTGCAATTGCACCAGCTGGAATTGTCAGAGTAAGGAGAAGAAAAAAAAATTATATATTTCTTTTCTAGGCCTGTTATTTGCAAGTAGTGAGAGCCATAATGTGCTCAAGAGGGTAACGAGTCCACTAAATCATGTTACCCAATGTATGCATTTGTGCATTCAGCATTGTGTTTGCTTATTTTTAATTTAGTCACTTYATGGGCCTGGAAGCACTTTCTAGTCTTGACAGACTGTCTCACACAACAGTAAGAKCCCAAGGAGGCCTGTATCACAGTGCTGTGGATGGGGATGGTTTGTGCTTTAACTGTGTAGAAACTAGAAGGAGCCCWGGAGCTCATCTTCCCTCTGCCATACTGTAAAACATGCCTTGGCTGTCTGTGGGTTTCCCCAATATGTTGTGTGCAGGAAGATGGAGATAGAGTTTAGTATATTATGCTGTTGATGTGTTATAATACTGCTTTAAGATATGAAAGGATACTGGTCTCCTGCCAGAAGCCTGACTTTGGTGCCTGCCAATTCCTTATATACTAGCCCTTGTTTCATGTCATCAGATTGTTAATCATGTATTAATTTGCTACTTTTAGTGAAAGGCAAGGTAACAAATCTCTCTCTCTCTCTCTTTCTCTTTCTTAATCTCTCTCTCCYCCCGCTTTCTCCTTTCCCTCATCCCTTCTCTCCCTCTGCCCCCACACTGCCCCTCCTGTTCTCTCTTTCTCTCTGTTTTTCTCTGTGCTATTTCTGTGCTGTTCCCAGGCTCCCCGGGTGACGGAGTTCCATAGTAACATTCTGGTTGGTCCAGCACAGCAAGCACCAAGTAGTCAACAAAGCCAGTCCACAGTCTCACATCTCTTCCCTCCTAGTGTAGTCCAGGATGTGTTGGTGAAAGGAGAGCACATCCCTTCCCACAGTTGCTGTTTACAAGTTCCCTCACCTACACCTAGTAAGTTAGAAAGCTGTAAGCATTCTCTCCCCTGCACATTGGAAGTGTGTTTCTGTTGGTTAGGCAGGGTGGAAATGGGCTTGAGGATCCCTAGATAATTTTTGAAGGAAAAGCTTTTCAGACCCTTCTACCCCAGAGCTTCAGTAGCATCCAGTAGTTTGCAGTTTTTGTCTGAAGTGACTCTGCAGTGTCCCCACAAACTCTGATTCTGGGCTTCCTGTAAGTGGCTCCTTTCTAAAAGGATGTGCTGTCATAGTCACCAAGAAATGAAAAGCATCTGTGTAGGAAGTGCTGGATAGGTTTGTTGTTCAGTGTCATGACTGATTTTGACTGGAGGATCTCAGACACAATCCTTGTGGGTAAGTGCAAAGACTCCTTTTGCATGTGCATCRATGGAGCATTACCTGGGCTGGTTTTGGTAGTTAATGGCTTAGAAATATCACCATCGTGTAGAGTCAAACGGGAGAGTCCAACAGGATGATGGAATCGCAGCCTATGCATCCAACATGCCTTTGCTGAAATGTGTCTGTGAAAGGATAGTACATCTTGCCATCCAGGATGTATGACACTTGTGACGTGGTATCCTGAGCTTTCCCAGCAGTCTTGATGTTTTCTAGCATGTGGTTGCTGCATCCAACCRTGTATTTTGGTTGCAGACTGCATTTCAGTTCAGTTCTGAGTAGAAACTTCTCAAATGTTACATTTGCTAGAGAAAATTGTTTGTTAATGTGTCTTGTGTTTTTTCCTTTATAAAGGCCGGGACTGTCAGAATTCAGGCCAGGCTTCCCCCTGTGCCTCTGAGCAGAGCCCCAGTCCRCAGTCTCCTCAGAACAGCTGCTCAGGAAAACCTGCCACTGACCCTWCTATGGCTGCATTTAAGGTGTGTGTTCCTATTTTTCTTCTTTGCCTTTGTAGCTCTTTTCTATCGTGATGTCTGAGCATGGACTAAAGGAAGCTGTGCTTCAGGACAGTAGCATACTTGTGTGTTGGGCTTGGCATATGTGCAATCCAAAATGTGAGACTTTAATAAACTGCTCTGCTCCTCAGGGATGTGTCACCAGAGGGGCCAGGCTTAGCTGTACCTCTGCAGGTCCTTGTGGTCATGGCAGCAGTTCCTGCTGTGGCTCACAGGAATGTTGTGACAGATGCCTTGGTCAAAGGTTTCAGGCTTAGTGTTCTAAACCGTGGCTTTTTGCCATTGTTGTGTTGGGGTTCTTCAGTCTGCAGGGCTCTGGCCATTGCTGGAGGGAAAGTTCTTGGCCTGCTGAGTTATTTACATGTCTCCAGTGATGCTATGCTGCTCCACAGAGAAGCAGCTTCACAGACTCTATGAGTTACACCTGTAAAACCCTTGGAGAATTGCTGGGCTAAGAACTCGGTGGTCTRGAGAGTGCTGAGCGCTGCTTGTACCTCACACACAACTGACCTTGTCAGAACACTTTCTGTGGTGGTATGAGAAACTTTTCCACAAAACCCCAATCAGAAGAATCAGCTGTAACCCTGTCATTCATTCTSTTGTGAAATGGGGTGGTACTTTACTGTTTTGCAAGTGCCACCCTCCTTTTGGCTTCTCTGCCCCTGTGCACCCTGTGAGTTGATGGCAGCTTGATTACTCCTAGGGCAGAAAGGTAAGTTTGACACCTGTAGCCTTTGGCTATAGTCAGTTCTAGATCTGTTGCAGAGGAGAATCAGAACTGCCTCCTGCTGACCGTGCTGCAGGTTGCTCATAAAAGTTGGCAGAGATGTGTTTGGCATGGATRCTCACAAGCAGTAGATGCATCCTGTTCTGCTGCTTGAGAGTTATTTAGTGAAGGAATAAATTAGTAGRGCTGGCTGGTGGTGTGAARGTGGTCACTAGGTGGAGGAGCATTYTTAAAAGCAGGGACACTGCAATGAAATAGGCTTCATAGTGATGTAAACACACCTGCTGTGACAGGAATTTCTTTGGATGTATCCTATTAGCAACTCTTCTAAAACGAGAACTAGTGATACTTGCCAGACTCCAGATGTATGTGCTTTTGTTCCTCTGCATTCTTAGTTAGATTAAACAGTCCTGTATTGCTAGGTAACATGGTTATTTCAGTTTGGCAAAGCATGGAGGGCACTGGAAATCTCAGTTCTGCTCTTGTGTCTGCATTTTCTGTGGTTTTGGGCAGCCACTTCACTGCTTTATTACATAGTTTTCCTCCATTATAAAGTGGGGTGATGGTGAGTTCCTGCCGGAAAGCTTCACTCTGCCAGGAATGTGTTCTCSAAGTACAAACCCTGTTAAAAAAGTTTCTTCACCCCAGGTTTCCTGCTGCAAACTCACAGGAAAAGGTAGTAATTGAGTGATGCAGCAATAGGAACAACTCGAGCTGGTGTTGCCAAACAAGACTCAGAACAAAGAAATCCCTGGGCTGTTATGGTCCCTGCACCTCCTTTGCGTGCCTGGCACACACATCTCAGTGCAGCAGGGATTTTTGCTCTGGAGTTTTTTTGTTCTTCCCTGGACCCTTTCTGTGTGTCCTTGATGTGACTGTGACGCGTGTAACCATCCCAGGGATGATCCCTTGCTGTTCCAGCCTCCAGCTGAGCTGGGCAGGAGCCACAKGGCGGCGGTGTGGCCCCAGCTTTGGGAAGGGATCTGCCGGCTGCTCCTTTGTCCTCAGTAGCTCAGAGGCCTGGGAATAATCTGGCATTCTCAGTGCSGTAGTAGAAAGTAGAGCTCCTTTTATAGCTTGGAAAGTCTTTTCTTTCTTGGACACCAACCTTGGGAGCTCCTGTCAGTGGTTTATGTAACTCCCAAGCCCTGAGATCCAGGGGCTGCAGGATCAYCCTGTGCCTAAAAAATCCTGCTGGTTATTTTCTTTGTTACTGATTGTGAGGTATTTCTACTACAGCCTGGACCAGTTCTGGGTCTACTGATCTTTGTTCTTTTGTTAATACAAATCYTAAATATTTTATTTCCTGATGACAYAGCTGAAACTTAGAAAGARGTGTAGGGTGATCTTT
Organism: Malurus melanocephalus; assembly: GCF_030028575.1. Lineage (NCBI taxonomy): Eukaryota > Metazoa > Chordata > Aves > Passeriformes > Maluridae > Malurus > Malurus melanocephalus. The sequence continues at coordinate 497,406 of NW_026623557.1, forward strand.
TCTTTCTGGTGAAGCACTAGACAAATAGTATCTTTCAAACAACCTTCCTGTGCCTTGCTGGTGAGTAACAAATCATGTGCACCYTGTACAAATCTAGAACATTCAGGTAATTTAATATCTTTCAAATCTTCTTACCATCCTGGCATGGGATGCTTAAAATAGTTGCAGATGTCAGAGGTGCTTGGTCCACAAATGTACTGTCAATTCATCATTAAAATYCTGGAGAGTTGTTCCAGGGGAGCCTGTGCATGCCAACAAAAATTACACTGAATTTGAATAACTGAAATAGTCATAGCAGTAGAACAGTAAAGGAGAATGGCATARACTGAGCTGATCTTATTTATGCAGAATCGAAGGATGAAGCATCTTTCGGAACAAAAACGAAGATTTAATATCAAGATTGGTTTCAGTGCTCTGAACAGCTTGGTGTCAGCCAACTCCAAGTCGGTAAGTACCTCAGCAGCACTTACAGTTTCATGTGGAATGWAAGAAAGAGCCATTCTAAAAGTCTTCTTATTAAATGTGGTCATTTTCCTGTTGAGTATGGCAGAGCACATGCTGCTGGAACACAGCAGTGAGCACAGGAATAATGGAAAAACTCAGGGAAATTCCTAAAATTTCCTACACCATTGAGCTCTCTGCCTCCCAGCAGGAGTCAGAAGYGTGGCCAGTTCAGATGATTTGGAAAATCTCTTTAGGACTCTTTACATCACCCAGAGCCTTTTTCCCCATCACCTGTCTTTTGTGCATGGGTTTACAGAGGAAAGGAATTCTGATTCCTTGTTGTCAAATTACTTGGTCCAAATTAAGTTTGTATTCTAGCTACACTAGTTAACTTAGTCCACTATTGTGAAATACAGATTTATCTGCTCAGCTAAATGTCTTTTAAATACCAGTAGCTTTGAAACATGGGCAGTATGGAAGCTCTTCGTGCAGCATGTTGATTTCTTTACATAATTCTTACAGTTTCAGAAATTTAGGTGATACATTGTTAGAATTTTCACTTCCTGACTTGARTAGCCTATTTGAAAGGAAATCCGTTTTGAAAGCTCAGCTTTGCTAAAATGTCTGGGTATTTTATTTCTGAAGTACAGATTTTTAATTGGTTCCTCCAAACTGAAGAGTATATTCATCTATCTCTTTTGATGGGTCCTTCTGTTTAATAACTTCAGGTTTCTCAAACTAAATAATTTATATTGCCAACTTCAAACAGCGCTTCTACCAGCACTATAAATCTGTCTGGAGATGTAGCACATCCTTCAGTACTTAAGTAAGAATTGTAAATATTTTTAGAGAACAGATAATGAAATAAAACATTTTAAATTATTAAAATACTTCTTTCAACAAAGTTGCAGAAATGTAATTTATGGTAGAAAACAGCCACTGCAGCCACATTTCTCTGGACTGGAGTGTGAAGAAAAGTCAGAGAAATTCAGAGTTGAGTATTTGAAGTGTTTTGCTCTGCCTGACCCTGTGCTTTTACACATAGTGAAGGAGAATGAAAAGGTGCTGAAGTGCAGGTTGGGAAGACAAACTCTTCACGAATCTCAGGTTGTTGCAGAAAATGAGCTCCGTGCCTGTGTTTTGATGCAGATCAGCCATGCCATCACACTCCAGAAAACAGTGGAATACATCGCTAAGCTGCAGCAGGAGAGGACACAGATGCAGGAGGAAACCAGACGCCTCCGGGAAGAGATCGAGGAGCTGAACGCCACCATCCTGTGAGAATGGGGAGCTTTCAGGGATGGAACAGGAGCCTCGTTATTGCTTGGGTCAGACAGCAGGGGGTGTGTCCTCTTTTGCTACGGGAATGCAGACAGCATTGTTGGGAAAAGAGTTTGTATTCCTGGCTGGAGCAGTTACAGTCTGAGAGAAGCCCCTCCACCAGAGATAGTGGGGAATACACAATTTTCTGTTGCTGCMGTTTAGTCTGGAGGAGAAATGTTTCCTCTTTGGTGGGATTCTGACATCTGAACATCTTTTCAGTTCTTGCCAGCAGCAGCTCCCTGCTACTGGGGTTCCTGTAACACGACAGAGGTTTGACCACATGAGGAGGTTGTTTGATGAGTATGTGAGAAGCAGGACCCTGCAGAACTGGAAGTTTTGGATTGTATCCTTTTTATATTGCCCTGCTGAACTTGGGCTTTGGTACTGGTACTTCTAGAGATAAGAACTTGGGTTTCTGATGCTGTGACTTCAAGCCAAGTTATTTAAAYAACAAATGTCCTCAGTTTTCATCCACATCTCTGTGTGGATATGGATTCTTGGAGAGCTTGTTCACCTCAAARTATGGGAAGTAACTGGAAAGTAAAATGCAACGCAGAGGCAAGGTTTTCTTGCTGCGTTATTGTACTGCAAGAAATCTGTAGTGGACTCTGCTGTAACTGCAGCTGTGGTTGTCTTTTGGGAAACTAGACACTAGCAAAGTTCAGGGGAAAGAAAATCAGTTACTGAAGCTGTTCAGAAACTTGTGCCTTTCCCTTTCCTTTTTTCTCCTTCAGGTCAATGTGGAGGAATTTTGCAAAATATAACTGTCATGAGGAGCTAAGGTTGAATTTTAATTCGGTCATAGTGTTATAGATTTGAAAATACAATTTGTGAAATGTTGCAGTCCCTCTGGCAGYTGAAGTTCTTTTAGAAATCCAGTGTTTTCTCTGCTGTAGCCTTTCCCATAGAACGTTTTGAACTCCTCTATTGTTGTCTCCCTTRACATTTAATGGTTTGCAGTTCAGCATTATTATTAAGCCATTGTTTGAGTCCTTCAATGAGATGGTTTCCACAACAAGCTTTAAGGATCTGAGGGAAACTGCACTGGCCTGGTTGGATCAGCACTGTTCTCTTCCTGTTCTGAGGCCAAGTAAGTGAAGTTCCATCCAACAACTCTTCCAGATCATAGAAAGTATAATATAATAGCATTTCTTAAAAGTCAGAGGATGACAAAGAAAGCACATGATGCTGAATGTGACTTTTTGTTAACTCAGTGGAAAAATAAAAGCCTCTTCTGACTRGGAGGACACTTGGTCATGTGCTTAACACTGAAAAACCAAATTGAGGAATAGACAAGAATTTAAACTGATCAGATTTTCCTGATGCTTTCCTGTTTTTGTTTTTTTTTCTTTTCACAGTGGTGCTGAACACCCTCCGGCACCTGAGCACGACCACGTCGATCCTGTCGGACCCATCGCAGCTGCCGGAGCAGGCSCGGGAGGCCGTGGCCAAGGTGAACAAGAGAGCAGGGGAGACCTAACAACCAAAGACACTGAGGTGCTTGTCCCAGGGTGGAGAACACACCCAGCCCCGCCTGCCCAGGCTCCTCCAGTCGGTGCACTTTAGAAAAGGATTCTCTCCATCACCCGAGATGCTGTCAGGGCACCTGGCCCTGCCTTGGGAACGGGTGCAGGTGTGAGGCAGCGTTGTCAGAACGTTTTGGTTCCTCTCCAGTGCTGTGCTGTGCTCCATCACGTGAGAAAAAACACCAAGCTCAGGTAAACTCAGCAGGTTTGAGCCCTGCAGGCAGCAATAGATCTCCATCAATGCATCTGTATGCAACTAAGAGATTTCTATGAAACACCCTCAATTCTCTGAAGTGTAAATCGTGTACACCGAGGAATGTGCTCTTCAAGGGGAAAAAATAATTTCGATTTCATGAAGCAAAACGTGCTTTCTATTTTGTTTTCTGGTATTCGGTTCCATTTGTTTTACTTGAATAGTGAAAATTGTTAAACAGGATCATATGAAAAACCAAAGGAGAAGAAAAATCCGTCAGTGATGTCAACTTGTGGCAAAAATACTAGAATTAAAATCTCAGGCTGTGTTTTGTGTATTTTTATTTTAAYGAGTGTATCATTGCATATGATCGGTTTCAAGACGTGCTTTATTTTCTAGTAAATAAAGTAGCTGATTTTTATTATTTTTTCTGATATAGCCATTGCAAGGGAGTAGCAGGCTGTGCAGTAAGTGCAAGAAAGGAGTTTKAGATTGTATAAATTCTGCAGTTAGGATAAATTATGAATTTTATACCAGTTTAATCAATGAACTATTTTCTTGCACTCTGCACAGTTCAGCTGCCATCCTCACAAAATGTGCACATATGAAACACATCCATAGGTAAATGTAGTAGCACTTCAGAGGCAAGAATTGAGTTTGTAATGTTAAAAAATTGGCTTTTTTGTTATCTGAGAAGCTATATCAAACCACACGGACTTGTAGTCAGTTTTTTGCTTCCTTGTCTTTTCTGCTKCTTCTTTTTGCCTTCTATCTGAAAAACCTGAAGGACTTTGCAAAGCCTGGTCTGTAWGGGAAAGTTACCTTCTGTGTGAATTATAAAACATACAAAATTATGTTTAAAACTCAAAATACTGCATAACATTTTTCTGTGAGAGTCTCAGCATGTACTGTGTTCTGCTGCAGGTAAACAGAGTCCCTTTGCAGCAGTGATTGTCCATCCTGAGACTGGGATGTTCATTCCAGCTGATTGTTCATAGTCTGGGATGATCCTGTGACCCTTTGTAATTCCACTCATGGCKTGATCCTGATTATTCAGAGCTGTGCAAATGGTGGGAATGTTACCCTTGAGCAGTTTTCTTCAGTCCCCAGAGCAGGCTGGAGGTGATGGGGGTTGCACTCACTGGAAAGGGCTCAGTAGGTTCTCCTTGGGGAAAGGAGCTTTTCTCAGCGTTGTCCCCAATCCCCTCCACTTGGTGGGCCAAAGTTTGAAAGGAAACATTAGGCCTGGAGAGTAGGACTGAGTACAGGGGATGGTTTTGATCTCGTTTCTCCTTTGTCCTGAATTTTTGTAGCTAATGGCTTTCCTTGCAGAGTTCCTTCTGTGAGAGCAGCACTGTAGCAAGGAGAAGGTACAAAAGGTGAGCCCCAACACCCTGTCCCTGCACAGAGGAATGGGGCTGAAGGGGAAGGCAGAATGGCACATTTTGTACCAGCACACCTTCCTCTAGTTGAGCAGACAGAGGGGGAGATGCTTTTCTTGTTATTTTTTTACAGTAGATTTGATACGTAATTTGAAGTTCACGGCACATGTGAATACTTGTGTCCCTGTGACAGAAGCTACAAAATTCCAAGTCTCAACCAAGGAATGATATGCAAAGGTTGTCCCAGTAATTAAATAGTGAGCAKATTTTCTGGAGGGATCCATTTCCAGGTCTTTGATAATTAAGCAATACTCTTTTGGATACATCTGGGTAAGAAGTATTSAATAAGTAAATCCTAAAAATCAATGCTTTCAATCCTCACATTTTTATCACTGGTTGTGAATTTGATTTTAGTAAAATAGTTTTATAGTGTGATGAGCTGGGGATGTTCCTCACATCCTTTCCTTGGAGAGCTCATTTCGCTGAGATGCACCGATGCCTGATTATGTGTTGAAAATGTGTCTGGGTTTCAAGCAAGAAAGCAGTAGGCATATTATCCAAGAGCTGGTGTTTTTGCTGACCTTTTCAGATGAGCAGATCCTGTAAGGTGTGATCTCCTTGTCAGCAGTGATGGTGTGTGATTTTAACCATTTCTGGTATCGATGACGTGGGAGTCTTGTCCCAACAAGCACAGTGCAGTACATATTTCAGGGCCCAGGGAAATCTGACAGCTGAAATTAAACATATCTCACTGAAAGGATTGGAAGCTGAAAAYGACCTTAAAGAAATAGGAAGGGGTAATTTGACTGAAGTGCTAAAAAATTTTGTCCGTTCACAGCTTTTATGTGGATGTAGATGGAAAACTCATTATTCTGATTGCACCATTAGCTGGTTAGAACTGGAGGGAAAGTGCTTATTTWATAAACTGTGGTGCAAAAACATGGTCAAAGCACTGTTAAAAAACTGCAAATCTTAAAGTAAAGAGAAAAAAATTAAATATTTCTTACTTAGGCAGGAGTGTAGGAGGGAGGAGAGGAAAAGTGAAAAGATATTTTCCATGTAGTGCAATTACCAGAAATGATGTGGCTGCTCTTTGAAGCAGTGATTCAATATCTTGTCACCCTGTTATTGCAATTCAGAATTCTTTTCTTTTATCAGTCAGCCTTGTGAGGAGAGTGATTTCACTTCGTTTGGAAACACAGGAGGAAAAAAGCTGGTTTATGTCTCAAATCTGAACAGTAGAACCACTAAAGATTGATGTAAAAGGAGATGGACCACGTATGTATTAGTTCTTGCATAGTTTTCCAGTTTGATTTATGTTTAAGCACCTTAGTCTTTGTTACCCATTAAGGAGTTGAAATAYTTTATTTTTTTTCAAAGTTTAGTAACAATTTCTCCCCCCCAGTTTAAGCACTCTGATTTTCTCAGTGTCACCAAAGTAAGCGAGCCAAACACACAGTGCCTACAGTCTGCACAGARTTCCAGGTGCTGCACATCTGTCTGGTGCTAAAATTTTGGAGAACCCCCATATAATCGAATACAAGTCAGATTCAGTYGAATCCAACATTTCACTCAGTAAAGGAGTGGCTAAATAACTTATTTATGGCCTGTGATATGCACAAAATCAAACTGGGACTGTCTGCTGGTTCCTTCTAACCTCAGATTGTATTGATCAGTATATGGTAGGTGGCCCCACCCCAAGTTCTGGGCATTATCTGATGTATTTACTAGCTTGTATTGTAGTTGTTGGCCTCCTTTTAGCAGGAGCAGTAAAGTCCAGGAGCAAACTARAATTGAAGGAATTACTGAGGAGTGGGATCAGAGACAAGTGCACGCTTCACCATGACAGTGATCTCTGCACAAAACCAAAGGATTCTTGATTAATACCATTTCACCTGACTGGAATGTTCAACAATGCTTTTCTAGACCCCTGGGGAAGGCTTTCTTGAAGGGGGCCCTACCAGAATGTTTCCATCTGTGCCTTAGATCTTGGTGTAGTGTATGCATTTGACTAATCATAGGTCATACATTGTTCCCCCTAAAATGATGCTCTGTGGAAAATTCAGYGAATGGAGGAAGTGGGGCTTCCCTGGCTTTTTTTGAGGATTTTTATCTGTGTGACCCTTTCAGACTGAGGTTGTGAGTAACTATCTATGTATGGAAAAAATTGCATMGTTCTGCTGAATCCCCTGCCCTCCAGGGGACACGTGTGCACACRTGGACATAACCTCTGGTATGAGAAACCCAGAAAAAGGCAAGGGCTTAAACCTCTCAATCTGAAATGGCTTGAAAAGACAAAGGGCTGTGAAATTTATTGAAAAACTGCATCCCTTTGTRTCTTCAGGTTTGTTACATTCCTTTGTGAGTGTGTTTGTGTTCACATGTGGTAGAAGCGACAGGGACAGGTAAATTTAGTTTTATTTGCTTTTAAAGCCCAAGACTTCTGAAAAGCAGTTTGGGAACAGGAGAGGGAAGCTCACTGCAGAAATGTTCAGTATGATARTGCTTTGTAGTACAAATTATTTGAAGGCTGTTTCACTTTCTCAGTTTCTAGARTGGACAATTCTTGCCTTGGTATTGCCAGCTAGAAGGTACTGCTGGAAATAGAATGGTTTTTTTACTGTTTTCACCTTTCTCTATTTTTTTTGTATTTCTTTCCACCTTTGTTGCACGGAAAACCACCAAAAATCAAAATGCTGATGACATCCAGTTTAGGTTCTTTAGGGATTCAGTCACACCAGTCTGGAGGACTATGAAAAACTGTCAGTAACTTTTATGAGATTTTTAAATCAGGTCAGACATCAGGAGTTTTCCTATAACTCCTTAATTTATACACTTAAGTTTCAGAGGAGATTATTTGTTTTGGGTTTTTTCTTTTATAGGACCCCAATATTTTTCCCACAACATCAGTTAAAGCTCAGTTTTCTTTTGTTTTATCCTTGGTTGGATTTTCTGCTCATTTACTGTGTTAGAGCAGAAGTGGTAGAACCAAAYTGTAGTCTTATCTGTAAAACTTGAATTCTTCAGTTAAAATTACAGTAACTTCAGTTACAAAGAAACACACCTTAGGTATATAATGGAATTAATTTCTAGCCATTGTCTGGACTTTTTATATCTGAACTTTTCCAACATGAATAARGTTTTCAATCAAAAGATATCAATGTTATGAGCAAGCCTTTTAATAATACAATGACTAAATAGCTCTTTTTCTTCTTCTAACCTTGTATTTAAATGTGTTTYAAGTGAATGGAATTCATTCTTGTTAAAAAAAAAAGGAAAAAAAGAAAGCTTGAAGGTATGAGGACTTCAGGTTGTGCTCTTGCTTTGCTTAGGTTTCCTGTTCTGTTGCATGACACAACTTCTGTTGTGCTGTTGATATGTAGCACTTTTCAGTAGGTCTGTTTAAATTGTGCAATGCATTTTTTTATATTTACAACCAAAACAATAAAGGATATTTTTTGGAAGAAACTGGTTGTAATGCCTTTGTTTTCTGTCTGGAGGTGGGAAAATGGAAAGTAGAGTTGTTCCTGGACTAGGGCTGGCACCTGGCATTCTTTAGAGCTGAAAGAAAGGTGACAGGAGCTCATTTCCCTATGAACAGTGCTGGAGTTTACCTTTGGATCTGTTTGTTTTGCATTCCTAGAGCAGGGCCTGTATCCCCTATGGAGTTGCTGAAGTTTGGACTCCTTTTAGGAAACTTGGTGTCCCTTGGCTCTTCTTGATTGAAATAATCAGCTCCCTCTGATGAGCTTGTTTGGAGCTCACAAATGATTTCTTCTCTTTCATTGGCCCTCAGGCTGTATTTGCTCTGTTCTGGGTTGKCTCAGCAGAATCAGTGTTAGCCAGATCAGCAAAAATGGAAAATTATCCYTTTTTATCATCTCCACTCCATTTCACTGAAACAGCACAAGAGACTGAGGCTGAACATCAACACAACAGTGAGAGTGAGCTCTTTTGACAAAACTAGGCATACAATTTCTTTTTTTCATCTCTGCACTTACTTCTAACAGTAATTCCCAGGTAGCCCTGGTATTGCTCCAAAATTATTAAGCTGGTAGATGCTGCACCAATGCCTTAAGCCTTGATAATCTTTCTTGCAGGCTTGGATTTGAGTCTGACATACTGCCTGGACAGTGAACTCTGCAGAGCAGCACTGAGGTTGGATAACATGGTATTCCCATGGAATTGATGTCAGTGTTGGGCACTGAGCCGTTTAAATCCATTTAAAAAAATGAAATTAATGAATTTGCTTTAATGACTGATTTTTGTTTTCCCCTGGTAGGACACTCCAGCTCTCTGTGCATCAGTTGTCACCTCAGTGGCATTTTGGATTTTCTTGCCTAGTGGAAGCAGCGTTGAGGCTCTAGTTCAAGCAAAAGGTAACRAAAGAGTGAAAAGAAGGATTTTATTTTAAAATCACCACACAAGAGTTTGTACTRGTTGATCTTATCCTTGTGATTGATGCCTTTGACTTAGCATTTCTGATGAAAACCTCTGATGAGTCAAGCATGTGGTTCCAGGAGGCACAGCAATTTTTGAAGTCTGCATTTAATTTTTCAGAAATCACAAGCTTGATCTCACATAAAGCATTTAGGTAGGAGTGAAGAGCAGTTCTATTTCAAGAGTGATAAACCAACACTTCAGCCTGCCTTCAGTCTTGACCAAGCACTACAAATGGCAGAATTGCTGCTGTGATGCTATCGAGGCTCTCTGGGAGGAAGCTGTGGCTGCAGAGCACTGTTTCTGTACTACTGTTTTAGTGGTGATTTCAGAGAGGCTCTTGTAACTTCAGCTGAGGTGCCAGAAGAGTTTTTGAAGTGGCTTCTTTTTTGTGGCTGGTTCTTGAATGCTGCCAGAAGTGGATCTACTTGCTCTGTGGAAATATTGCCAAATGCAATCACTGCTGTAAGGGAATTGGCTCTTMAATGGGCAAACAGCTCAGGGCTCTCTTTATATCTAAAATAATGGAATGGAATGCTCGCCAGATTTTTATTTATTTTTTTAAACTGTATTTGCCCTCAGGAGCGCATCTCTGCCTGTCCTCATCCCTGAGGATTTCTCCAGGAGTTGGGTGGACAATGAATGGTTATTGGTGTTGGGGAAGTTGCCTGTGTTCCCTACAGACACTGAAGAGCCCCTGCTGTCATTCAGAGAGATGTTTAACATGTTCCTRTTTCGGCACAACACATTTGTGTCACACACCCAATGCCTTTCCACCATGAAATGGAAACAAACCCACAAAAGATGAGGCTCATCCCATCCCTGAATCTTGCTGCTGCCCTTTTGACACTCCTTACAGGCCCCATCTGTGGCTCCTGCATCCCAGCTCTTCATTCCTCATAGGCCTCAAAACTTTGTTTTCAGTCAGGATAAAAGGAGAACTGCTTGTCAGGACCAAATCATAATCACAGCAGAGATGCACCCTGTGGCACGGCTGTGTTCCCCAACTTCCAGAGCTGCACAGGATTTATCTGAACCCTGGTGACCCTGCACCAGAAAGGCCACAGGGCTGCAGGTGTTCTCTCACTGGGGCTGGCACCTTTTCCTCTTGGGAGTGAATGCTCTGAGTCTTTTCCCCCAGGGAAGAGCAGAACAGCTCTTCCTTTTCAGGTAGCATTTCCCATGACGTGAGTTGGGGCAGGCCATCTGACTCATTTGTTTGCACTGCTGAGAAAACATTTCCCTTTCTAAGGAAAACACTTGTGTTGAGCTATTTATACCTTTAGAAGGTGAAAGGAAAGATGTGCATGGGAGAGGAAACCACAGGGAGCGGCYCTGTGTAATCCTCTGGTTCAGCAAGGCTTAAGTGGTTTGTGTCAATCATTGGCAGTGGTGATGTTTAARCCCTCAGGGTGTGAATATTTTCCTGCTCACAGTGCTTTGCTGACCCCACCTGAAAAGGTCAGGTAGGTGTTGTTTCTGCCTTGGGGATAAGCACAACCCCAGGCAGTGATTTTTTTTTTCCCAACCACTCTTTCTATTAAAAATTAAGGATATAAGGTTGGAATTTTACCTACTCTGTGACATTTCCACAGTTGTGTCTGAAATTGGGCCCATTTGTGGGGAATCCTTCCCCTGGCACCCACAAGGAGGTTGATCCCTCTATTCCTCTTGGGAAACTTGAGTTCTTTTGTAGAATCCCCCCTCAGACTTTGGGGGACTGGCAATAACTCAGTTGATACCAAACCCACTTTTCCTGGAGAACAGGGCCAGTGCAAAATACATTGTAAAAAAGAATTTGATAGTAAAAAGAGAATCCAGCAACATTTTTTTTATTTCATATTTTAAGTTCCAGGTTCTATCCAAAGGTAACAACAGTAAATGAGTAAAACCATTCATCTACTAAGTAGCAAATACATCATTCATCCCTTTCAGTATTACAATATAATACTTAAAATATTAATAAATAGACGTATAAACTAATTGCTTAAATAGATTTATAAAAATAGATGTGTTGTATAAATTCATAAATAAAATTCACTAGTAGAGAAGTATAAAATCAATTCTTCTTTTGAGAAATAACCGCAAGGTATAAATATAAATAACATCAARATTACTGAAATTACATTTTCCTGATTGCTTATTTATGTCAGGGTTGGTTAATTAAATCACCCTGACTCACATTCTATRTGCTGTTGCAAATAAGACGGTATAAATAGTTTTATAATAAATACAATAATAATTTAAGACATTCATCCTTTTAAATATTAAATTAAACTAGATTGTATAGGTATAGARAATAGCAAGTACAGTATCAGTGTTGGTCCTGGCATCAAACTGATCCCAKAACACTTACAAGTCACATTTTACCAGCTCTCCAGTGTCTTAAAGTTATTTTTTCATCCTGATGTGTCAAATTACTGCTCCAGGTTATTTGTAATKTGCATGATGTTCTCATATTTCTTCAAAAACCACCAGATGTAGGTCTTTCTGTCCGCCAGGCCCAGGCCCTGGGGATACAGCTGGGGCAGGTCCTGGGTCCTGCAGGTGTAAAGGGCAGCACGTTCTCTCAGGGTGGTGCTCAACTGCTTGAGATTGGACGTGATGACATCTCTGGAGGTCTGGTTGCAGATGGTTTCAATGTCACTGCTCAGAGCTGTCAGGATGTTGTGGATGTGGTGCAGAGCACAGCAATTCGCCTGGAAAGCTGGGCATTCAGGTATTCTCTCCACCATCTTTCTGGCTTTGGTCCTAAACGTCTCGTGCCCGCTGTGTAAYGTTTCAAGGACACAATTGTGCTGTGGGAAAGGAGGAGGAGAGAGGAATTGTTAATCCTTTGGTTTCCCTTTCTCGTTTGTGGGGTTTTTGGTTGTGGTTCAGTTGTTGATCGGGCTGAAGGGCAAAGCAATTCTYGCCGTGTTTCCAGTGATCTGACTAAATTCCTGCAGGAAGATGCCCAGTGGGACTCAGGGGACTGAGAGGAGCACTGGGAGTCAGGAAGATCCCAGCTGGCAGAGAGCTGAAGCAAAGGCACCCAAACTTTCTGCAGCTGCCCTTGCTCCAACTCTGCCCTGAAATAACACAATGTAAACRCTTTTCTCCTTGCATGAAATACAGAGAAGAACCTACTTTAGTTCTAAGCCAAATACTTAATTTTCTGATGGTTTTTCTAGTGTCCTGTAATAATTCAAGAGATTTCTCCATAAACATAGAGACAGCCCAAGGAAAATGGTGCACTTACGTAGAACTCAAACAACTCATGAGCTCGCTTTTCTATCACTGCTGCTGAGGGTGATATCCCAGTGGTGGAACGCTTCTGCCTCTGTCCTTCAGTCATTTTGCTTTCTGATATCTCTGTCGGTGCTGAGGAGCCCAAAGGAACCAGTAAACAGAAGAGGAAGATTGCAAACCTGTTGATCTCTGCGTTCAGATGAAGAGAGGAAGCCAAAAGAGAAAGAATACAATGATTAGTCTCAATCTTCTGCCTCGTTTTTTGCAAAGCTTAATAGTTCTGTGCAGCRTGATACATTTTTAAAGCATATAGGCATGAAATGGCTGAGCTGAAGATGAATACCAACCAGTGCAACCTTACAACCTTCAGCAAGGGTAAGTCACACCCACCTGCTCTGCGTTCCATGGCGAGCTGGGACAGCAGTGGCTTGGCCGGGAGCTGGCGTTGGAGCTGCTGCCTGTCTGGGGTGCTGTGGATGGGGCCAGCCAGGCTGCATTTAAGTGCTGTGGAGTCCTGCGTCAGTGGCTCCCCCACAGTAATTTTTTTTTCTTCTTTTTTGCCAGTGATAATTCGGGGTTTTTTCTTTTTTGAAAGATTACATCGAAAGTTGATTCAAATGCGTCCTCACTGATTGTGATCTAGGTGCAGTTTCAAACTGACATGGAGGTTRTCCTGTGTCATCTCTTGGACTAGGAGCTTGGGATGCTTGGCTTGACCATCCCATCTAAATCCTTGGGCTCTCCAAAATGCAGGATTTAGGACCTAAACTCTGTTGTTTTATTTATAAACATGGTTGGGGAGTGCCGGCACTTTCTTGCTGCCCAAAGTCACTGCTTCTGCTGCAGAGTCAGTGTAAGAGTGGGCCAATGCAGGGAGTGAAAAAGATCTGTGTGCAAGGTGGGACAGGTCTCCAGTTCCATGTATAAATCCTTTTGCTGGATGCCTATGAAACCCTGTTCCCAAGGGATGCCCAGGATCCCACTTCCCCATCCGTGTCATCCATCTCTCCTACTCCCCTGAGGTTGTTGCGCTGGAAGTTCTCATACAGACCAAAACAGAAAAGAATTATCCCTAGGATTTACAAGTATGAGGCTGTGATGAGAAGAGCAGAACTCCTGATGGTTGGAACAAAAAGGAGAGCAGAGGAAACCTCTATGGAAATACCTTTGTGACACATACACACTTTTACTTCCCACCTCTGCAGTTACTGGAAGGCAGTCCTTGCTCAAAGATGAGTGTGTGTCAAGTCACCAGGAAACCTTTAACACCTTGGTGTCAAAATACTCAGTTCTGACTTCAATGKGAAATAGTCATCTCTGAAAAGAAAAAACTTGGTGTGTGAATGGACTCTTCTAGAACTGGTTCAAGGATTGTTCTCAGGACTGAACCGATGSCTGAGCCTTGACAATGGGAATGGATGTTTTCCCTGTGAGCTGCTGCAYTGGGCTCCCACCAGCCTGTAACTTCAGGCCTTGAAGCCACAGTAACAGAGCTTCCCAAAGTGAAGGTGGTTCTGTCACRGGCTGTGAGGGAGCCAAGCAGGGAAGCAGCTATCCTGCTGGGAAGGTTTTCTTCTTGCACGTCATTATTTGGGGGAAAACGGAGACAGAGAGAAAGAGAAATGTTTCTTTGTGCATGGCATTCTTTAGGAACAAAAGCAGTGGTGGGTACAGATGGCTCCTTTCAGACAGAAGGATAATCTTGGGGGTTTCATGTTTGGAAACACCAAACCTGCAGAGATGCAGTGGCTGACTGGAGATGTGTGGAAGGTGCATGAGTTTGTTCATAGAAGATGGCATTGGGCACTGCCAGTCCCCTTCCAGATCTCCCAGATGGGCACAGCCAGGAAGGACTGGGATCTGCTCTTCCTCAGAGTAGGAATACCTCTTTGTGCAGCCCTGAAGGCAGTGAGGTCCAGGTATTTTAAATAGTGATGCAAATAAAATAATCATGCTTTTTACAGCTTTGCTTTTTCACAAAACACGGTTCAACCACTGCTAACGCTCTTTCAAAGACTTTCACAAGATTTTACTTCATTTTCTCCTGAGGGCAGCAGTTTACCTGGTTATTCCACTCCAGGACATGCCATTATCTCATAGCCTGTGCATGCTCTGCACATCCTTTCCAGGGCTGTGATAAGATGCTGAGCTGATAAGGGAGCAGGTCAGCATCCGTCCCGTAAAACCCAACCTGAGAARTTCAGCTTTCCACCACGTAACCATCAGACACCACAGAGCAACTGCAATTCATTTGGTGAAGTTCTGCTGACACACGCTGCTCAGTCAGCTTTCTAAAGTGGAATTTGTAGCCATTGCCTCAATACCTATCTCTGGAAAAAGGAAATGAATCTCTGCTTGTAGAGACCTGACTGTGACCTGAGAGTTGTTCGTGGAGTTCACCTGCTCTTTCCAAGCATGGTAAATGGATGGTATTTTCAGCTGTGAGCTTGTTTTCTGTTGGCCTCACATGGTTGTGTGGCAGTGCCTTCCATGTAAAGTGGARAGCTGGGCTTTCAGAGCTGACTGAGACCCTGAGTGCTTCCTCCCTGAAACCCGGGTGACACTCAGGACAGAGATAAGGGAAATGGCAAATTCCATGCCACAGGTCCCCAGCCAGGAAAGAATGCTGATACWGCACCCTGCAAGTGCTGCATGAGGCAATCCTGCTCTTTCCTTGGTGTGGACCAGCCACCAGAACCTGGGGAAGATCCAGAAAACCAGGAATTTATTCCCGAGTGCTGTCCCAGACTTGCTCCATGCTCTGCTGGTAGAGTTTGGTTCCATGGTATCCACGTCAGCACCATCTCCTAGCGACAGGGACACAGGCCACTRTGCCAGGGGATTCCCTGCCAGGCCAGGCTGATGGCAGCACCCGGCACCTTCTCGGCTGCTTTTCAGGAGTACCTGCGGTACCTGGCACTGCAGGAYTTCCCCTGCAGCCTCGGCAGCTGGGTAGGGGTTCGGGGGGCACAGCTGTGGGACGTGGCATGAGGCTGCCACTGCCTCTCCTCTCTCCCTCTCTGCAGAACAAATCCCGCCACGATGCCCGCAGGAGCCCCCGGGCAGAGCCAGCGGGGCTGGAGGAGGCTGTGCTGCTGGGAGAGGAGAGCCCTGAGGCACGGCTGGATCTGCTGAGAGATGGGCACAGCCCCTGGGCACTGCCCCCCGACTGCAGCCCCCAGGACCGGCTCCTGCGGGAAGTGGCCGTGCTGGCACCTGAGCTCCTCCACGGCTCCAGAGTGTTCCAGGTTCTCAAGACCCTGCAGCTGGTTGACAAGGGAGTAAGTGCAGCTGCTGGTGCCCATAAAGCTGTGGGCCAAAAAAACGTGTCTTCCTGCTGGGAGGGAGAATTTCCTGGGAAAAGGACACCTTCCCCATCCCAGGGTCTTCCTGGGTGCTGCAGCTGGAGTAGCTCCCTGCAGCCTCCCCAGGTTGCTGTGCCAATTTGTGTGACATGAATGTCACGTGGATCAACGCGTGTCCACATCACTCTGGCCACAAGGTTCCTCAGGGACACGTTGGCCAAACCCGGCTCTTTGCAGGTGGAAGAGGTGGATGAGGGTCTGCTGAGGTTTCAGCAGCTGGAGGAGCTTTTCCTGAGTGCCAACTGCATCAGCAGAGTAAGCTCAGCCCACCTGCCTCGGACTTTGAAGGTGAGTGAGCAGGTGTGAGAAGGGGCAGGAATTCCCATCTGGGAACACCCTGCAGGCCAAACAGCTCGAGGGGATGCCAGGAACAGCTCATTGCAGAGGTTTTTGCTGTTCCCTCTGTCCTGGGCAGGTTCTGGTACTCAGCTGCAATGCTTTGGGTGATCTGCAGGACCTGTGTGTGCAGCCACCCCCAGGGCTCCAGCACCTGGGACTGGGGTACAACCGGCTGTGTGGCCCTTCCCAGGAAAAGCACCTCACTGTGGATTTCTGGTAATTCTGCAGGCTGAAAGGGAAATGGGCAGATGGGAACCTCAARCCATCGAGGTGGCCCTTTTTGGGAAATTACAGCCTTCAGAAGGGTTGTTTCTTTGCTCTGTACCCACTCTCTGTGCAGAGCAGTCTGTCTCTGCTGTCTTCTGTCTCATGCTCAGACACTGCCTTGGTCCTTGGCAAGGTGTGGAATGGGGAAATCACCAAGGAACTGCCTTGAACCCCTGTCTACCACAGTTCCCTTTTCCCTGGGCAGCCTCATTTTTCCATGTCCTTCCTAAAGCCCCTGCTGGAAGTCTGGAAGGATCTGAAGCATAGACTTTGTCATCAAATGGCACAGTGGGGTCATCAGTGGATGCTAAGGAGATGTTTTTTGTTGTGGGGCGGACTGGCAATGGACTGTATGGCTCAGGAATTTGGAACTGGGATTGAGATTGGATTCCTCAGCTTGACCCAATTTGCACTGGGGAAACATGATTTTTGTTTCTGTTTTTGCCCCAGGACAGTAGCTCTCTGTCCTCACATGGGTTGCTGCTGCCTTACCCTCTTCCTTGGGTTTTCTCCTTAGGCCAAACCTCATCTCCCTTGACCTGAGCTTTAACAGCCTGACAGATCTGCTGGAGCTGGTGTCCCARCTATCCACTCTGCCAAAACTCCGCATCCTGGTGCTCCAGGGGAACCCACTGGCTCTCCTCCCTGCTTACAGAGGCTTCCTTGTGGACAGCCTGCCCAAGCTGTCCTACCTCGATGGCATCCAGATATGGCCTGACGAGAGGCTGCGCTTCCAYGGTTTGGCAAATCAGCCAGGTGAGCCCGTCCTCTGAGCCTGCCTGTGCTGACCTGTGGTTCAGGAGGGGGTTTTGCATTGTGGTTGAGCTCTGTMATTACAGTCGAGATAGTTTTAGCCTTGGTCAGGCCCAAGAACRGCCCATCCCAGTCCCAGCCTCAGCTTTGCTGCCCAGACACCCCCTGKTTTCAGACCACGTTTCCCTCTCGAGCTGTGACAAGAGGAACATCTGYACTGGGGAAGTGTCTGCACACAGCGGTGTCACCTCTCTGGCACATCCCTAACTGGGATGAGAGCAGGAGGCTGTGGACAGCTGGGATGGTCTCAATGAGTTTATGTGCTCGATGTGCTTTTTGGAGATGCAAATGTTAACCAGAGAGGTAGAGCAGCCMAGCYAGGGWGTGTTTGTGTGGCTTTGGAGTGACCCCACGTGGCAGTGGTTTGTCACAGCGTTTGCACCGAGGGATGCCAGAGGGTGTGACACGGGATCTGGAGGATTCTGCTTGCTCTGTTCCTTCCTCGCTCTGTGCTGTGCAGCTTCATGGCAAGATTGTCTCCCTTTCAGAGCTGATGAGTGAAGCACGAGTGGTTGTGAGCATTGGGGAGATGAAGGGACTCCCTGATCCCAAAGCTTTTCAGCAGCAGGAGGTTGACTCTGAGGGTCCGGAGATCACCTTCAGCTACTACGTGACCTATGAGTTTGTGGAGGCAGAGGAGCTCAAGAACGGGGGCAGCCCTGAGGTTGGTGCTTGATTGTGCTCCTGGAAACAGCCACAGCAGGGAGATCTGCATCTCCAGGCTGTGGGGTGATGGATCTGGGCAGTGCTGGGGACAGGATTCCCATGTGGCTGCATCCAGCAGGACAAGCCCCAGCTGCCCACATTCCACATCCCCCTGGGGAGCCCAGAGCTCTGCACATGGGAATGCACTCACAGCCCTCCTCCTGCTGATTGTGGCAGACCCTTTCCCTGGCACTGATTCCCCTTCTTCTCATGAGGGTGGGCTGGGGAATAGGGTTTTGGAGACAGCTGTGCCTCAGAAACACAACCAGACCTCCCTCTTTTCCAGGTAACAGAAGTCTACCAGAGTCCCCCAGTGGCCATGCTGGATGTGGACAGTTCTGCTCAGGACACAGGAGAAATAAGGAACCATCAGGAGCCCRCAGCCACAGAGGAGCCCAAGGCACACTCTGGTAATGAAGAATTCTAGATCCTCTGTCCTGTCTCTCAGGGCAGGTTTATAGCTCTTCCTGGGATGTGGTGGCATCATCAGGATGTCCCTCTCAGTGTCAGCTGGGACTGATGCAGGATGACCGGGTTCCAGCTGTGCCCTGGGAGTCCTTCTGTCCTGGGGAAAGAGAGGTTTTCTCTGAGTTTTGTGTGTATCTACACAGYAAAGGTGCTTGCCACCCCTGAACAGCCCTGGGCACCCACCATCGACTGGAGCTACCAGAARGAATACATTGTCAAGGATTTGGTGGGACTGAAGTCCTGCCTGGAGGCTGGAACAGTTGTTTCTGTTGTGGAGGAGAAGGTGAGGGCGTGGCAGAGCTGGATTTAAAGGGGGAAGAGCTGCTGGGAGGCCCAGCAGWGGCATCGTGTTCCCACTGGGATGGCAGTGACGTGGGCCAGCTCCTCTCCCCGGGCAGGTGCTCTCATGGCCCTTGGATGCTGATGCAGAAGAAAACGCTGCCACAAAAAAGAAGGAAGGACAGGAGCTGAAGAAGAAYGGTGCCAAGGTAGGGTGCTAGGAGAAAAAAATGACCAAATTTTACCTGAGTATATTAATGGGAGAAGCAGGACCCTTCTCCTGGATCAGTTTGATGTGTCAGRGTCACCCCTCCATCCCAGACCTCTCCTAAAATCCCCCCTTTCTATGGGGGAATACACACTTTGGCTTGGCTTCAGTGGTGGGGTTCGGGTTTCTTTCAAGGGGCTGGGTTGGGRTTTCTTCTCTCTGCTAAAGGGACCCCAACCCTCTGCAGAGGTCTGTSCCTGCATCCAAGGACAAGCAGAAAAACAGGAGGAGGCAGCAGCGGGATTCTGGTGATTTCCGTGGTGATCCTCCCRTTCTGAACGTTCGCCGTGATCCTCCCATTCGGAACATCCTGGGCACCAGGAGGGTCGCCTTGGAGACCCTGCTGGCCACTGAGGACACGGTGACAGCTGTGTGTGACTTTGGGATCCTGATCCCCGAGAAACCACCAGAACCACCAGCGCTGGAGGAGAAGGAGGAGAAGGAAGAGAAGGTAAGGAGCATGTCCCAGGGGTTCAGCAAATGCTGGGGTTCAGCAAATGCCCWCGCTGGCCTGGGCATCCATCCATGCATGCATCTCTCAGTTCTCCTCTCCCCAAAATGAGGCAGAAATAGCCCTGCCTGACCACCATGCATCACTGCTGCTGTGGTTATTTAAGGCCAGTATTAGCAAGCAGTGCTGCTACTTTTTTTGGGCCTAGGAAAAAAATGAGTTTATTTTTCCATTTGAGAATGTGAAAGCAGTTGCTYGTGCTTCCTCTGGTGCTCTGTCTCAGCAGGGCAGCTGAGAGCTGTATCAACACTTTCTGTTTGCTGGATTCTGTTCTCTGAGCAGCCACTCTYTCCTCTGCCCCTAAAATCCYRGTGACAGCACCCAGATGGTGACAGCTGTCACAGGACTGAATGAGGACACTGAGTTTCAACACAGCCTCAGTGTGGAAACATCTCTTTCCACAGGAGGTGAAAAAAGGCAAAGAGAAGAGCAAAAAACCCAAAGCAGAGAAAGGAAGTCAGGCCAGCCGGAAAACCACGGCGTCTCCCAGAGGTGACAGAGGCTGGAGCTGGCGGGGCACAGGGTGGTTGTGTGTGTGAGAGAGCAAACAGGAGCAGGGCCCAGCCACCCTGCCAGCTCCAGGAGCAGGGACTTACTCACATCCTGAGCTGTGAATGCACACATTGACTGTGGGGCTCTCAGGGCAGACACAGCCAGGACTCAAAACCGGTGTCTGCACCAGCACCGAGGGTGGGCTGTGCTGGGAGACACACACCTACAGCACCCTGTGCCAGGGGAGAAGGGCAAAGCAGAGTCTGGGTGAGAAAAGTGCTGCCCAGTGTGTCGGCTGCCAAATGTGGGCGGTGGCGTGGGCGGGCAGCTGGGGGAGGGCTGCCTGGGATGCATAATGAGCTCCTCATCCATTGCCAACTCGCATCTCAACCGCTTTGCAGACAGAATTATTATTCTCTCTGTTTGGAGATGAGATGCACAGAGAGCCCCAGGTGCCCCAGCCAGCCCATGGCAGGGTTGGGAAGGGATCCCA
The DNA here is from genome assembly GCF_030028575.1 of Malurus melanocephalus. Lineage (NCBI taxonomy): Eukaryota > Metazoa > Chordata > Aves > Passeriformes > Maluridae > Malurus > Malurus melanocephalus. The sequence goes on from NW_026623557.1 coordinate 517,945, forward strand.
GTCTGCTGTCACCCACGTGTGTGTCCCCTGCCTTCACAGTGCAGAGCTCAGGGCTGCTCAGCCAGCAGTTGTTTAATCTGCCAGACCAACCTCAGCCTGCCTACTGCAGGTTATTTTTCCAGCAGTCTTGTTTTTGACTGCAAAAATAGCTGTGCCAGCACATCAGAGGGGTAATACAAGAGCAGGAGGAAGTGGGAGAGGGAAGGAGTGGCCAGGCAGCCCTGAAAAGCTGCTCATGGGTCAGGGTGGGCATGGAGAGGGCCAAACCTCCCAGCACTGGAGACACCAAAGGAGCCTTGTTTCCCTGCTCTGGCATCAGATTTAAGAGTGCAATTAASCTCCTTTCCCAAGAGCTCCAGGCTGCTTTCTTGCACCCCATCACCCACAGCCAGGTCCCCATCTTTGGGGAGGCTCTCAGAGCTCTGCAGTCCTGGGCTGTGTCTGCATTCAAGGAAGCCTGAAGCCTGAAAAGAAGAAAACTCCCTGAGTTTCTGTCTCCCACGAGCAGAGGTGTATTTGCAATCCATGCTCAGCCTGAAGCAGGCAGCTGCTGTCAAAGAGCTCAGATTCAGCAGTGGTTGTTCCTTCCTTCCTTCCTTCCCACCCTGGTGCGTGGTCAGTGCATGTGAGAGGTTGAACGAGATGCTGTGGTGGCACAGAAATGCTGCTGATGTTGCAGGAAACCCAGAGCAACGAGAGACTCATGTTTAATGTGGTGTCCCCGTGTGCCTGTGCAGGTGGGGGCCATGAGGCCGCTGAGCACGGATTTCAAAGCACAACTGCAAAGTTTGCAGTGCATAAAAACCAGCTGCCCCCACAGCTTGCTACACCCCGTGTCCCATAGCTGTGACTCACCCCAAGAACACCCCAATTGTGGTTTGGGGGGGTGCTGGAGCCCTGCTGAGTGCAGTGTCTGCACATCCTGCCTGCCCTGTGAGCTGCCAGGCGTACCAGGGCCGTTTGGGCTCATCACCTGGGGACCAAGCACCTCCTTGAAGCTGTGACAGTGGCCATGCCCTGGGGGACAGGGGACAGCTCCCAGCCGTGTGTCCAGCAAGGCTGTGCAGGGACCRGCACTCTCACAGCCGGGAGCTGAGGCTGATTTGCATCCCTCAGTCAGCAAATGCACACAAATAATAAGTCTTCTCAGAGGAATTGGGATCACTTCCAGACGGCTCAAAGAGGAAAGGCAGCGGGCTTTGTCACAAGTGAACCGTTTGCCCAGACATTGAAGGATGTCTTCAGAAGTAGTCTCACGTAGGTCTCATTTTACCCCACACTTGATTTTTCAGCATCCTTGAAATAATCTATTTTTGCATCTTTTTTTTTTTTTTTTTTTTTTTTTTTTTTTTTTTTTTTTTTTTTTTTTTTTGGTCCTACAGCAGTTTTACACCAAAAAGTGAGGTTACACCTGGGTTAATTGCCAGCCTAAAGATGCTCCTTGTGCTTCTTACCCAAAATCATATTCAAATAGATTTCCCTCGAGGCCCAGCAGTCAGTGCTGACACTGTGGGCWGTCCCCCTGCACACTGCTGCTTTTAGGATGATTTACCCTCTCAAAGACAGTGATAAATGTGCTTCTTTCCACAGGAAAAGCCAAAAAAAAGAGCTCAGCTGAAGTGGAGGAAAGTCAAGTGCCGGTGCCGCTGACGGTTCAATTCCAGATCCAGCTGCTTCGGTGGCCCTTGGCGGACAATACCCAGAGCCAGGGGGACGAGACCATAACAGTGGGGAAATCAAATGCCCGTAGCAGAACCGTGAGTAGGAAATAAAAGGCACGGGAACGCTGCGTGGAGCCTGGTTTAGCCGAATCGCCAGCGCTGGGAGATGTCCCGGGGTGGTCTGGCGGAGGAAATCCAGCGGGCACGGGCTGTAGGGTGGATGTGCCGTGCCCCGATGGACACGCTGCCCCGGTGCCAGCCCTTCGCATCCTCTGCMGGCGGGCGGGGCACGGGAGCTGCGGGGCGGGGCGGGGACGGCGGCAGCTCCCGGTAAATCGGGAGGCGGCTCCTCCGCACGGCGGAGCGGGGGTTTTGCTGTGCGGGATCACCGTGGAGCGGCGGCTCCAGCCCGGTCTGCTCGCCCCGGCGGGGCCGGGGGCTCCGGACCGTGCTCGCCGGCAGCACCGAAGGGGAAGCGCCGAGACACGTCCCTGCCCCGCGTGGGAGGGACCGGCACATCTYCATCTGCCTGCCCGGACCCGTCCTGCGCTGGAGACTGCCATGTATCCCAGGATTAAAAACCTCTTGATTTACACCTTCTCCATCACGCTGCTGGCCTGGGTGTTTTACATGAAGAAAGAGGAGAAGCTGGCAGCATCGCCGGCTGAACAGAAAGTGAATGTAGCAGAKGACAGGCTCCAGCCTCCGGTTCTGGACAGCGCCGAGCGCAGCAAGTGTTCGCCCAACTTCACCTTTGCCAATTCCTCTGCCGCCCTCCCGGAGCCTCACCGCGTGTTCTTAACCTACAAGCACTGCAGGAACTTCTCGGTCCTGCTCAGGCCTTCCAGGTGTAGCCAAGAGATGTTCCTCCTGCTGGCCATCAAGTCCTCYCCCATCAACGTGGACCGGCGAGTGGCCATCAGGAACACCTGGGGGAAGGAGGCGTCCATCGSGGGCAGGCGCATCAGGCTCGTGTTCCTCCTCGGCCGCTCCGACGCCAAAATCCAGGTGCAGCCCCTGCAGCAGCTGCTGGCTTATGAAAGCCAGGAGTTCGATGACATCTTGCAGTGGGATTTTGTGGACAATTTCTTCAACCTGACCCTCAAGGAGCTGCATTTCCTCCGCTGGTTCACAGAGGAGTGCCTGCACGCCAGGTTCGTGCTGAAGGGCGATGACGATGTGTTTGTCAACACTTACAACATCGTTGAGTTCCTCCGGGAGCTGGACCCTGAACAGGATCTCTTTGTTGGGGATGTGATTGCCAAYGCCCGGCCCATCAGGAACACCAAGGTCAAATACTTCATTCCAGAGCCCATGTATGGAGCCACCTTCTATCCTCTCTATGCAGGAGGAGGAGGCTATGTGATGTCCAGGCGGACAGTACGCCGCCTTCAGAGCACCGCAGAGGACATGGAGCTCTTCCCCATAGATGACGTRTTTGTGGGAATGTGTCTGGCAAAGATGTCAGTGACCCCGAAGAACCACGCTGGCTTTAAGACTTTCGGGATCCAGAGACCTTTCAATCCTTTTGATCCRTGCTTGTACAAAGAGCTGATGGTTGTGCACAGACTGAACCCGACCGAGTTGTGGATCATGTGGACGCTGGTGAAGGATGACAGCATTAGGTGTGCGGTGTCGGTGACACACAGCTACAGGAGGGGCTGGAAAAGGAGCTACTGATGAGCCCAGCGGGGTTGTGGCCKGTGCCAGGGTGTTCAAACTAAAAATCAGGTCGTGGTAGAGATGTCTGTTACTAACAGAGCGCGCTGGAGCCGTCGCGGTTTGGTTTGCAGTGAGTCTTTTTCTGTCGGGGTTGCTTGAATGGGTTGAATTGTCACGGGGTGTGGCCRGTGGCTGTGTGACACACGGCACAGGGGACCCGGCTCCTCCCGGCCACACTGCAGCCAGGGGGAGTCACAAGTGCCCCTGCACTGGTGTCAGACTGCCAAAGTCAGCCTCATGTGGGGCAGCCAGTGATGACTAACGAGTGACAGAGCATTTGAAATTTACTTGAAGGGGTGGAASAAAAGCCAGTATGTCCTGCTGGGTCTGCTGTGCCAGGGCAGCAACCCCACAGCTCCTATCAGACAGCAGGAGAAAGGAAGTGGAGTGGGGAAGAAAAAGCTTAAAAAATACATGGCCTTAACACAGCAGTGATAATGATCTGAAGGACTGGGCTCTGCCTCAAGCCCTTTGGCTTTTACAGAAGCTCATTACTGGTTTACATGCACTGGAAACTTTTGCACAAACACTTTCTGATCTGGTTTGAGAGGAGCAATATATCTTGAATTACTGTGATAGGAAGACTGGCTGTAGCTTCCTATGTCGTGTGGGAGGTGCTTGGTTTCTCATTGTTGTTGTAATGTGGAGTATAAATAAAATAGTTTTGAAAAGTATTTTCATGGGAATATTCTTAGGTCTCYTGAAAACTAAGAGCCCTGAAAGCCAAGAAAGGTTGAGATCTGGTGCTGGGTATTTGCACTAAAGAGGATAATGTTATATGGAAATGGATATTTGCCACTTCCTTTTCTGTGAGCAGCTGCTGTTCTCTGCCCTGTCTGGAAAAGATGCATTGACACAGAAGTGATTAATCTGAACGTGCTGGAGTTGCTAATTTGAGAAAAGATCAAATAAGAACTAAGCTTTGGTGGTACTTATGTGAAGCTTATCAGTGTCAGGGTGTCCTGCTGCTAGAGCAGAAGCTGCTGTGGGTGAGCAGGAAGCAGCCTGGAAGCCTTAGGAAAAAAAGAATGAGTAAAGAGAAGTGTGTGATTAGAGAAACCAGACCCTTTGTGCTGTGCTGCTGTATTTGCTGTCTCCAGTGCCAGCTGCCCCACATCCATCCCCCACCAGATGGGAGCTGGAGCTTTCAGAGGTGCCCAGGAAGTGCTGCCACGAGGTTCTTGCTTGTCCTATAGACAGGGACACCCCGAGAGCAGAGAGGAGGAGCTCTCAGAGGGGCTGCTGCCAGGATTTGCATCCTCAGCCCTCTGGAGCACCCAGGATAGCTCTGACTGAGCCCCAGGCTCTTGGGCAGAAGGTGCCACCTCATGTGAGCTGTTTCAGTGTGAGGTGTGAGTAGGGGTTTGTCTCAAACAATTGGTGGGTGTCCATCCTCAGTGTGATCTTGTGCAAGCTGCTGCTGTGTCTTTGCTGCAGCTCCACGGATTAAATAACTGTAGCTGAGAAAYTGCCTGTGTGTAGTTTGAGCTGTGTTGGCTTTGTAAACAAGGCCGAGTGTCAGCAGCAAACCCCAGGTTCTGGGCACTGCTGCTGGTCCTGGAGAGGAGAATGGACAGAGCCAGCACCGTGGTGCCCTGTGAGCTGCTGTGCCAGCATTTCTGTGATCCACTCGGTGATTCCCAGAGCAAACTCGGGAGCACAGAGCATGATGTCATGTCTGTTGTGGGCTGAGGTGTATGGGCTAATCCCCAACTGGCAGCTCTCACTTCCTGACMAAGGTGAGGGACTCCCTTCTGCCCCGTTTTGGAGGTGATGTGGAGCCATCCATGCTCCTCACCCCATTTTGACCTGACTGGACTGACTGGCTGGTTCCAGTCACCTCAGGCTGGATGCGTGTCGAACAGATCTTGGGAAGGAAGCACAGGACGTGCAGTGAAACAAGAAGTGGGATCACAGCAGGTCCTGAAAGGGGAAGAGGGACTTTTTGGTGGCTTTGCAGGCTCCTGGCAGTGCCATGCAAACATCTGAGTAGAGYTATTGTGGCATCCTGAAAGGTACACAACTTGTTTGTGTGCTCAGCTCAGGGCTTGGCAGATGTTCTTCAACCTCACAAGGTACCAAATGAGAGCAGCTGTGGTTAGAGGTGACCTGAGGGTGCATTTGGCTCCTGAGGGTTTGGCTGTGCCACCACTCAATAATCCTCTCATCATGGTGGTTTTTTCCCTAATGCTGCAGCCCAGAGCTGTGCTTGGCATAGCAGACACAGGCAGCTCCCTGAGAGCTGAATTCCAGACTGCACCACCCTCCTTGGATACAGCAGCACCCAGTGAGGAGCATGGAAGGATGGTTTACTCATTTTTTTGTTTTTTTACTACTTAATCTATAAATGAATGGTGCCATGCACTGAGATTGCATTTGTTCCAAAGGCAGCCCAAATGAGACACAATTTATGCTGCAGGTAAGAAAATTCCTCATCGGGCACAACTCAATTTAGTAACAGCAACCTTGACACAGATGCAGAGCATCAGATGCTGATTTGTACTGAAAAATCTTTGATTAATGGGTGTTTTCCCACACAACCTGGCAGATGGGGATTAACTGCTTCCAATCACGAGTGATAAAGTTCYAGGGGATGCTGTTCTACAAAGCAAATTTCACACCAGCTGTCAAGTTAGGAAGTCAACAGAGTGAAAGACACCTGTGGTTTTGAAACCTGCAGTGAAACATTAGGCTTGCAAAAGAAATAATTTATTTCCTCAAACTTGCACTGGAAAGCATTCAAATATGTAAAACTCTTTCCCTCGCTGCTTTGTAGAACAGTACACAGCAGCTGCCACAACAATTTTGTTTATAACCACGGTATCTTAAAAATCAAACCTCCTCTTTGCTTCCTGAGGAACCTCCCCCAGAGAYGACTCTGGGTGAAGTTGCTGTGCTGAACAAAACTGCACCAAGAGCCTGGGTGACTCCATGGGATATTCTCAGCTCTAGAACAAACATTTCCCCAATTGCAGCTCAGTGTCATTWGGTGCAGCTGCCAACTCAGGTTAAAAACTTGTAAATTCAAATAGAAAGCAYGGCTTAATCTCTTCCCCAAATGGACACTCCCACAAAAAGCTRCTTTTGCACAGTTTAATACAGGCATCTCCTCACAGGCATCATTTACAGGTTAAAAACAAGGATCTTTAAATATACTTCTTTGGCTGATCCCTAATGAGCTCCCACAAACACACCAAAGGAGCAGCAGAGACACAATTAACACCAGGCCATCCCTGATAACAGTCTTCACATTTGCATAGATAAACAAATAAATGAATCCAAAAATATTACAAACAAGGTAAGTTACAAACAAAATTGAGGCCTTCCAAATACTTGATTTGTAAAGCAATCCATTCTGGGGGAAAAAATGGAATCACAGACTTATTTCAGCAGTTTTACACTAATTTGTGAYTGACCCTCAGTCTTCAGTTCAGTTCAGTCCTCCCGAAGGTAAGGGTCATCACCTGCATCTGTATTTCCCAGAACACCCTGTGGTGATGTAGAGTCCTCTCCTTGGGCTTTGATGAGTTCTTCTGTCTGAGTTTCAGCTAATTTGGTCTCTGCTTTCTGGGACAGCAGCCGTACCTCCTGCACCTGGGACTTGACCAGCTGGATGTGGCTGCGGGCTGTCACCGAGGCCTGGTCTGCACCTGAGGGAGGGGTTGACACTCTGGGTTAGAGGAGCACAGGTAAGGAAAGGGCTGGGATCAGCACCTGCTTTGCTGGGGTTTGATGGCTCTTGGGCTGTGTTAATTTTCAATGTATTTACTGTTCATTTTCCTCAAACCACTGGTCTTTTCCAGGAACTTATAGAGTTAGGGGTCTCTGTATGCTTTCCCTCCCTTCTTCACTCCAGTAACTTTACCCATTTACCATAAACAAGTTCATTATTCAGCCTCAGAGCTTTTCTCCAGGGAGAAAAGACCAAAATTAGTACCTTTTCTTTTTAAATATAACTGAATCTACACCCCCCCCAGACAGCCTTATTTCTATGGCGCCCAGAATCATTTTTGAGCCCTGCATTTAAAAATGACTGAGTATTTTTGGCCGTGGTTGGTCTTGACCTAAACCACATGTGAAGTTTCCAGGCCTAATTCTCAGAACACACCTACAGACTTTTAGCCAAAAAAGGAATTTAAGTTCTCAACACCTCTAAAAAACGGGCACCAGCAGTCAGYTGTGATGTTAACTGAATGTACATTCTGTGTCTATAAAAAAGGGGCAGAGAGCTGCTGCTCGTGCTCACCAGACTGATACGCGGCCTCTGCCGCCATCTCCGAGAGCCGCAGCGCCGTCATCCAGCTGGATTCCAGCTTGAGGTATTCCTGCTGCTTGGTGGTCATCTAGGAGCAGGACAAAGWGTTAACCAGGAGTGACACACCCCAGAGCTCTCCTGAGCTGTGGTGTGAGCAGGCTTTGAGAGGCAGATGGATTTGTTTGCTTACATCCACTCTGGCTCCTATGACCACCTGCCAGACTGCATCAACCTCTTCTGAGTTCATTTTCCCCAGGAGGTTGGAGTATTGCTTGTAGAGAGACACCAGGGTATAAACTGCCTGTTTACAGGAAGGAATAGTTTATATAGAAGGAATCATTCTGCACAGTTACCATGACAACCTGCACAGCTCTGGCATTGTCTCAGTGTTACCTGGTGTTAATTAGCAAAATTACCCTTCATACTTGATGTGCTGACAAGGATGTAAACTGGAATGCAAATGCTTTACTCAAATTGGCACTTTATTTGTAAAATTAAAACTCTGTCTTSTTGTTTCAGACTTAAATATGGCTCACTCCRTTCTTCTGATSCAACTSAGTTCATGGCCTTAGAAAGGCAGAGAAGGGGAATAAAATACCCAAGAGCAGAGAACTCAACACACAGGTAATATAAATAACTTACTAAATTCTTCAGCTTCAGTTCTCAGTTGTGGGGTCATTTTGCCTTAAGTAAAAAGAGGGACTTTTTACAAAAGCATGGAATGGCAGGACAAGGGAATGGATTCACACTGACAGASAGCAGGGTTAGATGGGATGTTAGGGGAAAATTCTTGGCTGTGAGAGTGGCGAGGCCCTGGCACAGGCTGCCCAGAGAAGCTGTGGCTGCCCCATCCCTGAATTTATTCAAGGCCAGGTTGGATGGGGCTTGGAGCAACCTGGGACAGTGGACAGTGTCCCTCCTTATGGGAGTGGATGAGGTTTAAGACCCCTTCCAACCCAAACCATTCTGGGATTGTCAAATTTTAAACCCAAATCAACAGTTTAACACAACCAAAAAGAACTCATGCTGCTGTGTGATCCCCCACTCACCTTGGTGTACTCGGTGAGCGCCTCGATCAGGGCGTAGGTGGTCTGGGAGAGCAGCGTGGCTGTGCTGTCTGTCACCAGGGACACGGCTCTTCTGATCAGGGCATCRTTGCTCAGGGACCCCGAGCTCTGCTGCTGCAACACAAGAACACCTGAGTGCCCTCTCCACCGCCCTCCCTGAGATACCAACCCGACACAAAGGGGAGGAAAAGCTGCGAGGCTGCACTGCCAAGTTCTCCCTGAGGATGCAGAACCAGGCCAAATTGGGTTTGGGTGTAAAACTGAGGCAAGGAAAGTGTGCTGGGGATACCTCCACGACGGGGACAGCGCACAGGGCCACCCCCAGCCCCACRGCCTGGTGCCACCGTCCACTGGTGAGGCCTCGCTGCCGGACACTGGCCAGGACTGGGAAGCTGCGCCTGGAAGGGCAAGAGGCAAAGTTTAGCACCAGAAATGTCCCCTGTGTGGGGTGGGAAAGAGGGATCAAAGAGGAGARCAGCCAGAAGCTGCTCAAGGTGAACTTATCTACACCAGGCTTTTATGACACAGCTGTGTCAGTTTGTTTCAAATTCTGTATTGTTTAATTTTAAGTGCGAGAAAAGACAAGTACGGTAACTAGAGCATTATTAATACTTTCAGAGAGAAAATGTATGTTGTCTGGTACTAGCACACTGCTGATAGCCAGTAATACCGAAAAATAGGTTAAAAGTGGTGTGTGGTACATGCAGGTAAGAAACGTGACAGGTTTGTTACAATCCAGYAACACTTGGATCTCTGTGGCCAGTTTTATTTGCAACTCACGCTGTGYAAATGCCCTGGGATCAGAGTCTATTACGAAAATACTCGAGCAGAAAAACAGAAGCACAGAGCAATGAGAATTTTKTTGTTGTTGTTGTTATACWGCAATTTAATGAAAACAACCGGTCGGGYTTCCTTCTTTCATGCCGTGTACTCTTTAACCTACAGCCCGCTTGTGGGCAGGGCGGTGTGGGCAGTTCCCCCTCATCTTCTCCCCCCTCCCGCCGCGGTACCTGAGCACGGAGCAGCAGCACCGCAGCAGCCGCCCGCCCGCCGCCATCTTGGCCCGCCCGGCGCGCGGGAAGTGACGTCACGGCGCCCACCGCGTGTGTGGCCCCGCGTGGCGTGGGCGGGGCCGAGCGCGGCGCGTGCGCAGAGCGAGTCACGTGCCGGGTCCGTGAGGGGCGGTGGCGGGAACGGCGCGTGCGCGGCCGTGAGGGCGTTGGCGGGAACCTGAGGTGTGAGGGACTGAGGATGGGAATGTTCCGAGCGATATCCCTGAGTCTCCTCCAGTTACGGCCCTGTGGAGCATAAATTGTRTTGGGAGATACCCCATCTGTGTTTMTCAGAGATGYCCAATGTCGTGAGGGTCAGAAATAGGCAACGTTTTGCCCATTTGCTGGGAATGAGGAGGGGATTGTGAAATAGGGTCCTGCTTAACTGCTGCAAAATGGGGAATGTGTAAAAATTCTCTTTAAAATTCTCTTTAAGTTCTTTGGTGTTTGATCTTTGTAGCTTTCAAGCCTCRTCAACARTAAGATTTAGTTCATGAAACAGCAGATGACAGGCTGTAAGTGATGTTCAGGTATTAGAAAAACAAATTACTTGGCCATGGAATTGCATTGTTAAAGTTTGCGGCATGATGTGTTTCAGTGATCTTAGATCTGGGGAAGGTTAACAAAGCTTGGGAAGGATTTGGACACAAGGAATTTGGAATTTATGGGCCACAAAGACATTGGGCAGAACCCCCCAAGATAATGAGGAAACTAAAAACCCCACAGAACAGGCCAGCCTGTTTTAATGAAAACAATAGAGAGCAGCCCTCAGCAGCAGCAGATCTGCAGCTGAGACACCACAGAACGGCTTCCATGGGTGCTGCTCCTCACCCCCAGGTTGAATTCATTTCTTTGTTCTAAAGTACCTGATACTGCTTTGGTTTTGGATAGTGCCATGCTAGTGATAATCTCCACCTYCTCCAGCAAAGGCTTCCTGTGCAATTCCACAAAAAAAACCAGCCTTGGATCAATAAAATCTACTACTTTTATTTATAGCAAAAATTCCTATTCTCTCTCCTGTTCTCAGAGACTCAGTTGCTCAGCGCAGGTTACYGTACTGAGGCAGTGCTGTATCACAGGCACATCCTTCATCTCACTGCGTGTTTTAAACACTTGTTGAAAAGCCTGGCACTCCTGAGAGCTCCAGGTAACAACCCTGTAGCTGATGTGCTGTTGGTGCCCCGTACCTCGTAAAACTGCAGGGAGAGGGGAAGCTTGTACTAATTTGAAATGTCTTTTTTTCCAGGACTTACTTCTTAAAAGAATTAACAGTAATTTCTCTATGTCTGCCTTCACACCCTTAATGAGGCAGAGTAGGACAAGGCAGGACTTGTTTATTGTGATGTTGGAGTGCTGTTGCATCCCTGCAGTCCCCAGTGCTGCGCTCGGCAGAGTGGGAATCTCAGGAGAAAACTGCTGGGAGGCTTTTAAATAGTTCAGGGGACAGAAAAAAACATCCAGGAGACACAAAGAATCTGCGAGAGCCACAAGGATCTGTAAAGTGCATGCGCGTGGATACCTTTCCTTTTAACTTTTATTATTTTTACATAGGAAAATAAGCCTGTGATGAGGCCGTAGCAGCACAGARCTCTTGCAGGTTTGGCGCAGGGGGAAGGGGCATCCATCGCGTGTGCGGAGCTGCACCTCTGGAAAGCCCGTGGCAGCAGGAGCAGGGGCAGGAGCAGAGCTCTCATTTAAGCACCAGGAAATAGGTGGTCCAGCCAGCGAGCAGCAGCGCCCCGAGCAGCACCGTGTAGCTGAACAGCACGAAGGCCAGCAGCTCCCGGAGCACCTTGAGGAAGTGGATGGCGAAGGAGTCCGGCATGGCTCTCCCGGCTCCCTGGGGTTGGCTGCTCCCTGCTCCTCCGCGGCCTGGAAGCAGAGGGACAAGGTGAGTCTTCACAGCAGGGAGACCACCCTGCCCTGGGGAGATATTCTGTGATCAGGAGGGTTGGTGACCACCTGCAAGGTTGTTGTGACTGGTGTGGGCCTGTTTAGGGTCCTGCCAAGGTGTTGGAACAAAATTTGGGATTGATCAAAGTCTCCCAGGACTTAGAAGGAAGCAAATGGAAATACAGCCACAGGCAGTGGGCATGGCCGTGTGGGTGAGGCTGGGGGCCCTTCCAGAGTCCGGCTGGCTCCTGGAATTGCTATCCTGGGGCCGTGGCTGAGTGTCCAGGAAGAGTCAGGATCAGAGCGGCCGCTGATGGTGCATTACCAACAGCGTGTTCTGATCAAAGTGGTCAATTCCTCCAAGGAAGCCACCATTAATATTTAATTATATAATTGCATCTAATGGAGGTACTGGCACAAACTGAGCCTTTTGTTTAAGAATGACGAAAACTGAGGCTTAAATACAAGTTTTGCAGAGGCAAATATTTATATCTCTCGTTAAAAATAACCGTTAAATGGGAGACTTGGGATAAGATGCTTTAGAATTCATCTTCTAGCTGTATTTTATACTCTACATATGTACACATTGCTTTAGAAATGATTGCTTATTTGTTAGTTTAATTTAAAATCTGAACTTTTTCACTAAAGTTGCTGGCTTCTTAGATTTAAAGCTGTGAAACCCACCTAAAAAATTCTATCTCTTCAATTTGCATATTGTTTTAAATTTTGTTTGCAACTTTGTATGATCAAAAATATCCATGCTCTTAGTCAAACACATAAAGGGAGTTTAAAACCAGATTTAGGATAAAAACTAAAGGATTATTTCTCTTCTGAACAGCCTAAAGCTAGCTAAAGTAAACTGAATTTCTGTCCTGCCGCTTAGGATGTTTTTTAAATTGCTCTTGTGATAAAGAATTCACTTTTTCATGTTGTTAAGAGGTCAGTCATTCCGTTCTAAGCTCAGGCACATATATACAGTATAGGAGTTACAGCATTTTTGAACCAGCCATGGTTTCTCTGCTGTTCAGAGCGTTACAGTTTTCTGTCCATAGGCTGTGCGAGATTTCTGGTTATCTAGAAAGATGCTGATAAAGAAATAAACTGCTTACCCAGGCAGATGATGGGCTCTAGTTCGTCAAGTTGGTGCTTCTCCCTAGTTTTGTTCTGYGGCTGTCCCTTGAATTTCTGTCTTGCAGGGGGTTTGTGCTGTAGGCTGATCTCGCTGTGATCCGGGAGTAGGAGCTGAGGGTGTGTGTGCAGCCCACACGAGGACTGAGCTCTAGGTGTGGTCAGCACCGGTTATGATCCGACAGCGCCGTGGTGCTGGGAGCAGCCAACACTCCCCTTCCCTTGGGGGCTTTCAGCAACAGCATTTCCAGAGTTCCAGTGCCAGGGCTTGGAGTCACCAGATCAAAACCTGCATTTGCTGAGACAGGGGGTTTGCCTCTTACAAAAGGTTGTGGCATATTACACGTTTTATTCTGRTATCTTGAAGACTGCAGTGCCTTTTGCTCCACTCCCGAGCGCCCTGTGCTCTGTGAGCCACTTGGGGAGGAGGATGCTAACAGAGCTGTGGCTGGGACTGTGCAGGCTGAGCCAGAATCTTTTACAGAACTCAGTGAGGGCAGAAGGCAGCCTAATCCCTGCCCTGTCCCTGGGTACCTGCTGTAGTGTCACCCTTGCACTCCCTCCAAGGAGTCATCCTGACCTCTTAGAGCGTAAGTGCTGCAGCTCCTTTGCAATGGGGAAGAGAGCTGGTTTATTTTTTAGCAAAACTGCGTTTATTTATTAGCAAAACTGTGTTCTGATAATGTTGCATGAAAAGTGRAAGTCTTTTGGGGCAGATGTTGGGTAATGTTTTTTCTTTTTTTTGCAGTAATGCAGACAGSAGAAAGAAGGAAGATTATGTACTGCAAATCAAATCTCTTACCTACAAAGATATTATGATGGAGAAAATGGTCCCTTAATTTAATTAGGTTCTCTTGTTATCAAATTATTACCCGCATGGTCAGCAGGGCCTTGGACAGAAACAGAACATGATCAGCTGCTCAGGAAGCCTGTTAAATAGTAATTGCTCCTCCAGGGAATGGATCAACGTCAGGATGGCTTTTATTCTGTTGTTGAGTAGTTCCAGGAAGAGGCTTTGTCTAGGTGGAGTGGCTACATGGTTCTAGCTCAGTGCTGGTGCCAAAAAAAAAACAGGAGGCAGTGAATCAAGTAAATTAAGAGTTTACCAAGGGTCTGGTGTCAGCTCTTACCCAAAAAAGTTTTGCCTCCAGTGTTACTGACTCGCTGGCCAGGGGAAAGGTGACCCAGCCTTTGTGGGCTGTCCTTTATTCACCTGTGGTGTAGCTTTCAACACAACTCACAAACCAGYGTGATCAGTATTTCCTTAGGATTAGTTCAATTGTTAAGATTTAAAAAAATCTGGAAATTGTGATACTGCAAAGACCCTCAAGGCCAACCCAAGGACACATTAAGGAGTGCAGTCAGTTTCTTGCTCTTCTCTGCACAGCAACATGTAATTTTTGATCCAAAACTAATTCAATTTTCTTTTAAAATACTCTGAAATAAGCTATTTGCAGAGCAAGGCAATCCATGTTTGCTCTCCTTGCATCATTGAATTTGCAGCATGTTTTGGTTTTTTAAGTCAAGTCTGTCTGCAAATTGTCTCCCCACCTGAAATAGAAAGTCTCCATTGACTGAAATAATATTTTTCTTTAAAAGTCAAGAAATCCCACAAATATTTCTGATGTAGTATGTGARGTGGCAGAACAGAATCAAATTTTGCATGAGCCCTAATTAAAAACCACCTGGATGTTAGAAAAATACGTTTCAACTTCAGTAATTCAGCTATTCAGTTATCCTGGGTCAAGGAGACAAGGATACAGCTGCCACAGTGCAGGGATTTATTTTGTTTATTTTTGTATTCCAGAGAGAGAGAGAGTGTAAACACTTCCAAAAAAAAGATTAAATACATATTTTATTTTATTATAATATGCCAGCTGGAGTTAAACAGACAGAGGGGCTCCATGGAGGGTCTGACTTGGCAGAACTCAGTCTTAGAAAATAAAACAATGGATCAAACCCCACAGTCACAACTGTGACAACTTGGAAAAACTGAAACTTTTATTGGGACATATGCATAATAACTAAAGCCGAAATGTTTGACAGTGATTTAAGAGTGTGATTTAAGGGGAGGAGCAGGCTTTTTTTTAATTGTCTTTAACCATTTCAGAGTGAACTGCAGTGTGGAARTCACCAGTGGCACCTCTGGAGCCAGCAGCTGCCCCTTGCACACCAAGGACCCAGACACCAAGCCATGGAAAATTCCATTTTACAAGTCTGAGCTCTACAGCAGCTTGTGACAGCAAGTACCASAGTTTATAACCTGAGCAGGGGGGTGAAAAAAGTGTCTGTTTTAAACCCACTGTTTACTGYTCTTGCTATTTTGGGCCCAAGTCCCACACAGGGAGTGTTTGTGTGTCTTCAACCATAAGCTCAGGACACACTGATGTAATTCAGACTCTGGAGGAGCTTTCCAGAGTCAGGTGAGTGTACCTAGGACAAACAAATCCCCTCACCACAATCCCTTCACGGAACAAGTGAAGTAAAATGCTTAAGGATTACAGGTGTAGCTGTGTACAGATTGCATCCATGGAATGTATCGGGCACCACAGAGAGACAAACAGTCTGGGAGTATTGGTATGAAGTCAGGAATAGAAAACATCCTCCTCAGCACCTTAGGAGGGTAAAAAGCAATAATCCCATCTTCCACCAAAGCTAAACGG
Source organism: Malurus melanocephalus (assembly GCF_030028575.1). Lineage (NCBI taxonomy): Eukaryota > Metazoa > Chordata > Aves > Passeriformes > Maluridae > Malurus > Malurus melanocephalus. Next base: position 533,386 of record NW_026623557.1, read on the forward strand.
AAAAAAAAAAGCAGCCATTTGCCAAAGAGAAAAACCAGGGCCCRTTCCCCCAGCGCTTGGCTGCCAGGTCAGACCATGATCAGGGATCTCTCTTTCCCATTGTTTCCCACTGCATTCCAAGCCTGSTTGTCTACTTGGAAGTTCCACAGACAGCTGGAACACAAGTGCAGAAGGGATGAAGGTAACTGGATCACAGGCTGCTCTCAGGAGAGTTTCCTTCAGTGCCGTGTTCCTCCGCCGGAGCAGCCATGCCAGGAGCAGCAGCTGACGTGCCTGTGTCACACAGGGCCTCTCACATTGACAGTCTCTCACCACACACCCTAGAAMGGGGCGGGCTCCAGTTTTTCCATCAAGGATTTGATCCAGGTTGTTCCATTGATCAGTTTTGTAGTGGCAATGACGTACTCTGTGCCTCCATCCTCCATCTGGGACAGAAATCTCAGCGCGGCGATTTCTGCATAGGTGACACCTCCCAGGAAGAACACCAGGGTGACTCTGTTCTCACCGTGCTGACCTGTGGGTTCACAAAGAGTTCCAGGTTAGCTTGAGTTTGATTTTTACAGCCCTGSTGCATCAACTGTCAATCAAACTCAAATGACCTGAATTAGAGCAGAATCGTATTGTGTGGAATAGCAGGATGGGACATAGAAATCCATGCTCTGCTCCCAGCTCTAAAGTCACTATACAGGATGTGCTTCTAAAGTCACTATACAGGATGTGCTTCTCTTTGCCCAGACTTAACGTGCAGTGATGCTGACCCTCTTTCACATAACGTGACTTACAGAAGCCTGGACTCTGCCTGCCCTGATTTCAGTTCACTGCACTCCACCCTCAGAGAGACACAGTTCCCTGTAAACCACAGGAAAACAAAACCAAACTCACGCTTTTTCTGAAGGCCTGTGGGTAGCTGCTGCCTCTCCTCAAAATGGGGCCCTGGCAGCATCTTTAAAACCTCCTCGATGCTGCGCCAGCCCGGCCGGGCCAGCAGCTGGGCCAGGCGCACGCTCAGCGGGGCGTAGCCACTGTACACGTATGAGATGTCATTGGGATTCTGGGGGACACAGAGAGAGAGAGAGGGAGCAGCAGGTCAGTGCTACCTTGTGCTGCAAAACAGCCCCATGGAAATCACTACCGTTAAACAAAAAAGGTTTTCTGGCTGCACGTAATGCTGTAGTTAATGTTGAAGCACCTGTTTACCTGTTCATTAACATCATCCATCCACAAACGCAGYGTTTTCCTGATTGTTGGGTAGTTATTCCTGCCACCTGTCTGGGGCTTCAGGAGTCCAGCCTTTTCCAAATTGTTTAAGGTCAATATATGTTCATAGCCGTAAGTCTGAAATATGAAAAAATCACCTTTAATACCATGGCAATAACCCATGGCCAGTATTTAAAACAGAAAAAAAACCAAAGATGTTAGTTTTAAAAAGATGTTTATGGTTAATAGTTAAGATCTCTTTCGAGTTTAACCAATCTAGTGTTTAAATCATCACAGCAAAAAGGGCAGTGATATAAACCTCTGTATCTGTACGTTGTAACACACACAAGCACCTCCCAGGTAGCAGCCCAGACAGAAAGCCAGTGCTCCCCCTGTGCACATTATTTAAGTGTAAGATATGTCTGTCTAGAACTGAATTGTAGACCTGAGGATTTGATGTAGATTTTCTCAGGAATTTATTCATCCAAAGGTTAGAGCCTAACCTGGAGAATCTCTCTTTTGTAATGGTCCAGAACCTTCTGCTTCAGCCCACTGTTGCACACGGATTGCARGCAAACGAGACGCAAGATCTTGATTAAAGGATGTTTTTGAGCTATGCAGTCTTCAATGTAATTGTTAACCTACAAATAAAATACATACACAATTATTTAAAGAATTGTTAAAGTGCTCGTAAGACCTGGAAATAAAGATCTAGTTTTGCCTGTATCACCGAAACGGCAAGAAAGAGGAGCAGCTGCTCTCCAGGCAGCTCAGGACCATCTGTACTGGTTCCACCTGAGCTCTCCCTAGAGCATGTCAGCTCCACATCAAGCACCCCAGCTGTGCACAGTTACACTACAGGCACCGACAGGTAACTCTGAGATGCACATCACTGGACATCATCTAGGTCAGATGTTTCCTCTCCCCAAAATATCCAAATGGAAAAAACCCATTTTTTTAAGATATAAGAGGCACTAGTTGTCATTATCTACTTACCTTGTCTGTGTCTATTCCAGACATGAACTCTTGCTCCACTGTTAAATTATCAAAGAAATCTTCAGATGCTTCAGGAAGAGAATGAAAATCAATACAACAGCAACTGACAGCTTATGTTTTACATTTAACATTTCAGCAGAGATGCACTGGATGGAGCAAAGCCAGCCACGTTTTGCCAGACTGAGTGATGTCCATCAAGTTACCTGGCATCCTGCTGGATTTAAATTATTTCTACTCACTGGTGATGTCTTTGATGAGCTCTGCGATGGAGGTGTGGTTGGCCAGCGAGCTCCTCGCCGCCTGCATGTGAGGCAGCTGGGACACAAACTGCTTAATCTCTCCAACAGTCTTGGCGTGGTGCCTTTCCTGCAGAAATCATCACTTGGGTTAGGCCTTGCTCACATTAGTAACACCAACTACATCATTTKATCATGAAGAACTGTTTTACTGCACTCCCTGTACCAGGGAAAGCTCCCTTTTTCACACAAGGAATTACTTTGCTGGCTAACATGGAGCTCTAGACCAATGCTGTCAAAGCTGGGAAACATCTTCCTTTGGAACTGAAAGATGCTGAGGAATTGGGCTGGCAGGGTGTGCCATTCACTGCTTGGTGCCAGCAGTGTYCCAGGTTTTGAGGYRGGATGTGCTGAAGCACCATGCARARTTCAGCTCYAGAGGTCTGCCATGCCTCTTGCTGMARCTTGGAATAAAAACAGTAATAATTTGACTCATGTGACRGATGTAAATGGGCAAGTGCAGGCACGAGAGTCATGACAGAGCCTGCAATTTAAAAGTCATCTGCTGCCAATGTACTGCTGTTTCATTATCACCTATTATTGCWGACAATTTCTTAAAATTATCTTTTTTTAACAAGCAGTATGAATAATCCATCTTTAGCACCTCCTGCACTAATAGTGCAGAAGCAGACATGCACTGGGAGATGAGGCTGAGCACTCAACATTTCAGTTAAGGTACCACAAYCTCATCTTAGATGTGGCAGAGGTGAAGGGGCTAAAAAAGCACCCCCAAGGAAATACAATCAAAGCATGAAACSAAGTTCTTTTGAGAGTCCCCATGAGGTCAGAAAAAATGAGATATGGGATCTCAGTTCATGAATCATCAACAGGATGTTTTCAACAAAACCACAAACGTTCCCTCCACAGCTCTCCAGATTGTCTAAGGTGACACATGAAAACCAATTTACAGTTCAAACCTCCTGCAAGACAACTCTGCTTTTCACATTTCTGTATTGTTTTGGATGCTGGCCATAATAGTCTGTGAAAGTACATTCTGGTGGTTTATTGCTTAAAGTCTTTGCTCTGCAGCCTGAAGGGAAAAGGACCTTTCAGTGAACAGGTAACAAGAGCAGCCWAGTGGAACTGATCAGCACACTAAAAATGAGCTTCTTGCAGAAGGAAGCAGCACCTGACTGTCCTGCAGACTGGAGAGCAATTCCAAACAGCACAAGGGTGGGTTAGGCAAGCTCTGAGCAGAGGGAAAGACCCAGAACAGAGGTGTGGGATAAATGATGATGCACATTACTAGGCTTCTTAAAAGGACATTTGACTAATACCTACTCAGAACAGTCCAAGTCGGGCTGACCTAGTGCCAGGGCAGGGGAACAGACTGGAAGGGTTTCTAAAGACCACCCATTTTTCCTCTGGATGGGGCATTACTGTGAGGGAGCAGCCTGAGCTGCCAGTCCCAGCCCTGCTGAACASACTGTGAATTACCTGATGGCAAGAACCACCCAAAGGATGCACCACAGGACACAGGCCTCACCTCAAAGGCTGCTGAGATAATCTTGGCTTTCTTGCTCAGCACTGAGCCCACAGCGTTGAAATTCTTGTCTCGGATTTCGGCGTAAAGCTCTTCTGCAGAGTTCAGCTGGAGCTTCTTGGGTTCCGTGGGGAGATCTTTCCCACCCTCACCCTGCTTCTTCGGAGCAAACTTCTCAGGAGGGAGTTTCACATAAGCTACCAAATGCAGARAAATAACCCTTATAAGGACTGGAATCTCATCACCAGAAGTTAAGATTAGCAGGCTGTGAAAATATGTCCCCTGAGCTGGAAACAGCTCTGATCAGCAAAGCAAATATAAACACTCAAACCACTTAGTGCCTGCGTGTTAATTAAGAAGTCTCATTGTGCTCAGGCAGGGACCTACACAAACATCAGAACTCACTGTTCTGAATCCCATAGATCTCATCTATCAGTCCCTCGTACGTCAGCTGCGTGGCCAGCGGCGTCAGCAGGTCCACATTGCGGTCCAGCAACAGGAGGGTATCAAAAACAGGAAATATGGAATTCTGGCTCCCAGGGAACTCACGCTTCATCCTGATCATCATGTTGGCCACGTGCTGGAAGGAAATCACATGGTCTGGTTACGGTGCAGGCCACAGCAGGTGGATGTGACCTCTGGGCCCTAAATGCTTGTAAAGGAAGGGAATGGCAGGCAAGCAGCACAGACTGCCTGATGGATGGGACAGGAYGAGACTGAGAAAACAAAAGTCCTTCTCTGCTGCTTTCTGCCGCTCTGCAAGACAGTATACCCAAAGCACTGCACTGACCTCAAACTGCTCCCTCACCACAAAAGATGCCAATTAAACCACAGGTTGATCAGAGAGAAGCAAAAAGGATGAGTGTGTTTCATGGCTGAATTAAAAAACCCCAGAGGTGCATTTAACCAAACACTCCTTAAGGCAGTCCCAAAGAACAAGATGCATTTTTTAAGTCTCACCCGAGCACAGTCGCCCTTCCCAAAAATCTGCGGGATGGTTCCGTAGAGAGCCTGCAGCGTCATCAGCCCCTTTGCTGCATGGTACAGACTGGTCTGGTCACTCTCCAGGTAACATTCCTGAAGAAYAAGAGGGATTCTGATGGAAGTYGTCARTCCAACAGAGCTGCTTCCACAYAAACCACGCTGGCTCGTTGTGACAACCAAGTTTTTTAAGCCTTGGGAATGTTTCATTTGTGACCATAACACGAACCAGCAGCTGAAGCTAGGATGCAGCTTGGTGTAGTGACTGTTCCTTCAGTGTTTCATGTGAAAACACACAACGAAGTTCAGGCCTCAAGATCAAGCCATGTTTGCTCTGCAAGGTTTTGCCTTGCTGTGCACATCACCTGCAAACCCTGTGAGAGCTGTGGCACCAACACCAACATCCAGCACAAAACCACAAAGCGTTTTTCCTCAAGGACAAGAGGAGTGCTCACCTTGAAGGCGCTCTCGGACTCCATGGAGAGCAGATCTCCATCGAAGGGGATCAGGTCCAGGCTGTACTGCTCRCGGTGGATGAAGGAGCCCAGCACGCCCTGCTCCTTCAGCCACTGCTCGCAGAGGAGGCTGCGGCGTGGCACAAACAGGATGTGGAAGTCTCTCTGCGGAGAGCGGCCTCTGTCTTCCCTGGAAAAGCCACAGCAGGAGMACAGCCCAGGATCACTCACTGCACACGGGAGCAGCACAGACCAAGGGCAGGGGGCACTGGATTAGCACAAAACAAGAACACTGGAATATTACTGCCAACTTGCAGCTTTTGTGTGTCTGTGTCCAGCCTTGTGCAGCCACAGGTCTGACACCAGGGCAAGGGGACATGGCTGTCCTGCAGTTCCCAAAAAGCACAGCAATCCAAGCACAACTCATTCCAATGAGAAGGAATGTACACGAGGAGCACGCCCTGTGTATCACAGCCAAGGTGAAGCCCCCCTGCCCAGGYTGTCCTGCAGTCCCTCAAGCCCCAGAGTGCTGTGGTGCAGTTTGGTGTGTGCACATCGTTCCTCGCTCCCTGCACAGGTGTAACAAATCAGGTGGTGATTGAGGCCACACCTGTCCCTTCCTCACGGCCACCTGCCCYGCCCCGCCCTGCCCGCGGTACCTGAGCACATTGTCCGTGATGATGTCCATCAGCTCCAGCTTGGGCCTGACRAAGAAGATGATGTTCTTGACGTCGGCCGGGGGTAGCCGGCCTGGCTTGAGCGTGAACATCTTCTCCACCTCATGTTCCTGCGCGGAAGCACGGCGGTGACCCGAGGGCGGCAGCGCAGGGGCCCGGCCGCCTGYCCCCGACCCCCGCGGCGCTTACCTTGAGCAGCGAGTACTGCGCGATGAGCCCGAAGGGGCCGGTCAGGTACTCGTCCCACACGATGGCCTGCGGGAGGGGACAGCGGGATCAGAGCGGCCACACGCTGGACCCCGCGCTATCCCCTCAGCCCCGCCGTGCCCAGCCCGGTCCCCGCTGTCCCCTC